>NW_027308034.1:73402-223402 GCF_047496885.1 Scyliorhinus torazame | reverse complement strand
CCCTCAATCCCCACCGTCTCCCCGTATCCCTCAATCCCCACTCCCCGTATCCCTCAATCCCCACCGTCTCCCCGTATCCCTCAATCCCCACCTCCTCCCCGTATCCCTCAATCCCCACCTCCTCCCCGTCTCCCTCAATCCCCCACCGTCTCCCCGTATCCCTCAATCCCCACCTCCTCCCCGTCTCCCCCAATCCCCACCTCCTCCCCGTCTCCCCCAATCCCCACCGTCTCCCCGTCTCCCTCAATCCCCACCGTCTCCCCGTATCCCTCAATCCCCACCGTCTCCCCGTCTCCCTCAATCCCCACCTCCTCCCCGTCTCCCTCAATCCCCACCGTCTCCCTCAATCCCCACCGTCTCCCCGTATCCCTCAATCCCCACCGTCTCCCCGTATCCCCCAATCCCCACCTCCTCCCCGTCTCCCTCAATCCCCACCGTCTCCCCGTCTCCCCCAATCCCCACCTCCTCCCCGTCTCCCCCAATCCCCACCTCCTCCCCGTCTCCCTCAATCCCCACCGTCTCCCCGTCTCCCCCAATCCCCACCTCCTCCCCGTATCCCCCAAACCCCACCTCCTCCCCGTCTCCCCCAATCCCCACCGTCTCCCCGTCTCCCCCACTCCCCACCTCCTCCCCGTCTCCCCCAATCCCCACCGTCTCCCCGTCTCCCCCAATCCCCACCGTCTCCCCGTCTCCCCCAATCCCCACCTCCTCCCCGTATCCCCCAATCCCCACCTCCTCCCCGTCTCCCTCAATCCCCACCGTCTCCCCGTCTCCCCCAATCCCCACCTCCTCCCCGTATCCCCCAATCCCCACCTCCTCCCCGTATCCCTCAATCCCCACTCCCCGTATCCCTCAATCCCCACCGTCTCCCCGTATCCCTCAATCCCCACTCCCCGTATCCCTCAATCCCCACCGTCTCCCCGTATCCCCCAATCCCCACCTCCTCCCCGTCTCCCCCAATCCCCACCGTCTCCCCGTCTCCCCCAATCCCCACCTCCTCCCCATCTCCCCCAATCCCCACCGTCTCCCCGTCTCCCTCAATCCCCACCGTCTCCCCGTATCCCTCAATCCCCACTCCCCGTATCCCTCAATCCCCACCGTCTCCCCGTATCCCTCAATCCCCACCTCCTCCCCGTATCCCTCAATCCCCACCTCCTCCCCGTCTCCCTCAATCCCCCACCGTCTCCCCGTATCCCTCAATCCCCACCTCCTCCCCGTCTCCCCCAATCCCCACCTCCTCCCCGTCTCCCCCAATCCCCACCGTCTCCCCGTCTCCCTCAATCCCCACCGTCTCCCCGTATCCCTCAATCCCCACCGTCTCCCCGTCTCCCTCAATCCCCACCTCCTCCCCGTCTCCCTCAATCCCCACCGTCTCCCTCAATCCCCACCGTCTCCCCGTATCCCTCAATCCCCACCGTCTCCCCGTATCCCCCAATCCCCACCGTCTCCCCGTCTCCCTCAATCCCCACCGTCTCCCCGTATCCCTCAATCCCCACCGTCTCCCCGTCTCCCTCAATTCCCCACCTCCTCCCCGTCTCCCTCAATCCCCACCGTCTCCCCGTCTCCCCCAATCCCCACCTCCTCCCCGTATCCCTCAATCCCCACCTCCTCCCCGTCTCCCCCAATCCCCACCTCCTCCCCGTATCCCCCAATCCCCACCTCCTCCCCGTCTCCCCCAATCCCCACCTCCTCCCCGTCTCCCCCAATCCCCACCTCCTCCCCGTATCCCCCAATCCCCACCTCCTCCCCGTCTCCCCCAATCCCCACCGTCTCCCCGTCTCCCTCAATCCCCACCTACTCCCCGTCTCCCCCATTCCCCACCGTCTCCCCGTATCCCTCAATCCCCACCGTCTCCCCGTATCCCTCAATCCCCACCTTCACCCCGTATCCCCCAATCCCCACCGTCTCCCGGTATCCCCCAATCCCCACCTCCTCCCCGTCTCCCCCAATCCCCACCTCCTCCCCGTCTCCCCCAATCCCCACCTCCTCCCCGTCTCCCTCAATCCCCACCTCCTCCCCGTCTCCCTCAATCCCCACCGTCTCCCCGTCTCCCTCACTCCCCACCTCCTCCCCGTCTCCCTCAATCCCCACCGTCTCCCCGTCTCCCTCAATCCCCACCGTCTCCCCGTATCCCTCAATCCCCACCGTCTCCCCGTCTCCCTCAATCCCCACCGTCTCCCCGTATCCCTCAATCCCCACCGTCTCCCCGTATCCCTCAATCCCCACCTCCTCCCCGTCTCCCTCAATCCCCACCGTCTCCCCGTCTCCCTCAATCCCCACCGTCTCCCCGTATCCCTCAATCCCCACCGTCTCCCCGTATCCCTCAATCCCCACCTCCTCCCCGTCTCCCTCAATCCCCACCTCCTCCCCGTCTCCCCCATTCCCCACCGTCTCCCCGTATCCCTCAATCCCCACCGTCTCCCCGTATCCCTCAATCCCCACCTTCACCCCGTATCCCCCAATCCCCACCTCCTCCCCGTCTCCCCCAATCCCCACCTCCTCCCCGTCTCCCCCAATCCCCACCTCCTCCCCGTCTCCCTCAATCCCCACCTCCTCACCGTCTCCCTCAATCCCCACCGTCTCCCCGTCTCCCTCACTCCCCACCTCCTCCCCGTCTCCCTCAATCCCCACCGTCTCCCCGTATCCCTCAATCCCCACCGTCTCCCCGTCTCCCTCAATCCCCACCGTCTCCCCGTATCCCTCAATCCCCACCGTCTCCCCGTCTCCCTCAATCCCCACCGTCTCCCCGTATCCCTCAATCCCCACCGTCTCCCCGTATCCCTCAATCCCCACCTCCTCCCCGTCTCCCTCAATCCCCACCGTCTCCCCGTCTCCCTCAATCCCCACCGTCTCCCTCAATCCCCACCGTCTCCCCATCTCCCCCAATCCCCACCGTCTCCCCGTCTCCCTCAATCCCCACCGTCTCCCCGTATCCCTCAATCCCCACCGTCTCCCCATCTCCCCCAATCCCCACCGTCTCCCCGTCTCCCTCAATCCCCACCGTCTCCCCGTATCCCTCAATCCCCACCGTCTCCCCATCTCCCCCAATCCCCACCGTCTCCCCGTCTCCCTCAATCCCCACCATCTCCCCGTCTCCCTCAATCCCCACCGTCTCCCCGTATCCCTCAATCCCCACCGTCTCCGCGTATCCCTCAATCCCCACCGTCTCCCCGTGTCCCTCAATCCCCACCGTCTCCCCGTCTCCCTCAATCCCCACCGTCTCCCCGTATCCCCCAATCCCCACCGTCTCCCCGTATTCCTCAATCCCCACCTCCTCCCCGTCTCCCTCAATCCCCACCTCCTCCCCGTATCCCTCAAGCCCCACAGTCTCCCCGTCTCCCTCAATCCCCACCTCCTCCCCGTATCCCTCAAGCCCCACAGTCTCCCCGTATCCCTCAATCCCCACCGTCTCCCTCAATCCCCACCGTCTCCCCGTATCCCTCAATCCCCACCTCCACCCCGTCTCCCTCAATCCCCACCGTCTCCCCGTATCCCTCAATCCCCACCGTCTCCCCGTCTCCCTCAATCCCCACCGTCTCCCCGTCTCCCTCAATCCCCACCGTCTCCCCGTCTC
The DNA here is from genome assembly GCF_047496885.1 of Scyliorhinus torazame. Lineage (NCBI taxonomy): Eukaryota > Metazoa > Chordata > Chondrichthyes > Carcharhiniformes > Scyliorhinidae > Scyliorhinus > Scyliorhinus torazame. Next base: position 219,828 of record NW_027308034.1, on the reverse strand, counting down.
CCTCAATCCCCACCGTCTCCCCGTATCCCTCAATCCCCACCTCCTCCCCGTATCCCCCAATCCCCACCTCCTCCCCGTCTCCCTCAATCCCCACCGCCTCCCCGTATCACTCAATCCCCACTGTCTCCCCGTGTCCCTCAATCCCCACCTCCTCCCCGTCTCCCCCAATCCCCACCTCCTCCCCGTATCCCTCAATCCCCACCGTCTCCCTCAATCCCCACCTCCTCCCCGTCTCCCCCAATCCCCACCGTCTCCGCGTCTCCCTCAATCCCCACCGTCTCCCCGTCTCCCTCAATCCCCACCGTCTCCCCGTCTCCCTCAATCCCCACCGTCTCCCCGTCTCCCTCAATCCCCACCTCCTCCCCGTATCCCTCAATCCTCACCATCTCCCCGTATCCCTCAATCCCCACCGTCTCCCCGTATCCCTCAATCCCCACCGTCTCCCCGTATCCCTCAATCCCCACCGTCTCCCCGTATCCCTCAATCCCCACCGTCTCCCCGTATCCCTCAATCCCCACCTCCTCCCCGTCTCCCCCAATCCCCACCGTCTCCACGTATCCCTCAATCCCCACCGTCTCCCCGTATCCCTCAATCCCCACCGTCTCCCCGTATCCCTCAATCCCCACCGTCTCCCCGTATCCCTCAATCCCCACCGTCTCCCCGTATCCCTCAATCCCCACCGTCTCCCCGTATCCCTCAAACCCCACCTCCTCCCCGTATCCCTCAATCCCCCACCGTCTCCCCGTATCCCTCAATCCCCCACCGTCTCCCCGTATCCCTCAATCCCCACCATCTCCCCGTATCCCTCAATCCCCACCGTCTCCCCGTATCCCTCAATCCCCACCGTCTCCCCGTATCCCTCAATCCCCACCGTCTTCCCGTATCTCTCAATCCCCACCGTCTCCCCGTATCCCTCAATCCCCACCTTCTCCCCGTATCCCTCAATCCCCACCTCCTCCCCGTCTCCCCCAATCCCCACCGTCTCCCCGTCTCCCTCAATCCCCACCGTCTCCCCGTCTCCCTCAATCCCCACCGTCTCCCCGTCTCCCTCAATCCCCACCGTCTCCCCGTCTCCCTCAATCCCCACCTCCTCCCCGTATCCCTCAATCCTCACCGTCTCCCCGTATCCCCCAATCCCCACCTCCTCCCCGTATCCCTCAATCCCCACCGTCTCCCCGTATCCCTCAATCCCCACCGTCTCCCCGTATCTCTCAATCCCCACCTCCTCCCCGTCTCCCTCAATCCCCACCTCCTCCCCGTCTCCCCCAATCCCCACCGTCTCCCCGTCTCCCCCAATCCCCACCTCCTCCCCGTCTCCCTCAATCCCCACCTCCTCCCCGTCTCCCCCAATCCCCACCGTCTCCCCGTCTCCCTCAATCCCCACCGTCTCCCCGTATCCCTCAATCCCCACCGTCTCCCCGTATCCCCCAATCCCCACCTCCTCCCCGTCTCCCTCAATCCCCACCGTCTCCCCGTATCCCTCAATCCCCACCTACTCCCCGTCTCCCCCAATCCCCACCTCCTCCCCGTATCCCTCAATCCCCACCGTCTCCCCGTATCCCCCAATCCCCACCTCCTCCCCGTCTCCCTCAATCCCCACCGTCTCCCCGTCTCCCTCAACCCCCACCGTCTCCCCGTCTCCCTCAATCCCCACCTCCTCCCCGTATCCCTCAATCCCCACCGTCTCCCCGTATCCCTCAATCCCCACCGTCTCCCCGTATCCCTCAATCCCCCACCGTCTCCCCGTATCCCCCAATCCCCACCTCCTTCCCCGTCTCCCTCAATCCCCACCGTCTCCCCGTATCCCCCAATCCCCACCTCCTTCCCCGTCTCCCTCAATCCCCCACCGTCTCCCCTTCTCCCCCAATCCCCACCTCCTTCCCCGTCTCCCTCAATCCCCACCGTCTCCCCGTCTCCCTCAATCCCCACCGTCTCCCCGTCTCCCTCAATCCCCACTGTCTCCCCGTCTCCCTCAATCCCCACCGTCTCCCCGTCTCCCTCAATCCCCACCGTCTCCCCGTATCCCTCAATCCCCACCGTCTCCCCGTACCCCTCAATCCCCACCGTCTCCCCATATCCCTCAATCCCCACCGTCTCCCCGTCTCCCTCAATCCCCACCATCTCCCCGTCTCCCTCAATCCCCACCGTCTCCCCGTCTCCCTCAATCCCCACCGTCTCCCCGTCTCCCTCAATCCCCACCGTCTCCCCGTCTCCCTCAATCCCCACCGTCTCCCCGTATCCCTCAATCCCCACCTCCTCCCCGTCTCCCTCAATCCCCACCGTCTCCCCGTCTCCCTCCATCCCCACCGTCTCCCCGTATCCCTCAATCTCCACCGTCTCCCCGTCTCCCTCAATCCCCACCTCCTCCCCATCTCCCTCAATCCCCACCGTCTCCCCGTATCCCTCAATCCCCACCTCCTCCCCGTCTCCCTCAATCCCCACCGTCTCCCCGTCTCTCTCAATCCCCACCTCCTCCCCGTCTCCCCCAATCCCCACCGTCTCCCCGTCTCCCTCAATCCCCACCGTCTCCCCGTATCCCTCAATCCCCACCGTCTCCCCGTCTCCCTCAATCCCCACCGTCTCCCCGTCTCCCTCAATCCCCCACCGTCTCCCCGTCTCCCTCAATCCCCACCGTCTCCCCGTCTCCCTCAATCCCCACCGTCCCCCCGTATCCCTCAATCCCCACCGTCTCCCCGTATCCCTCAATCCCCACCGTCTCCCCGTATCCCTCAATCCCCACCGTCTCCCCGTATCCCTCAATCCCCACCGTCTCCCCGTATCCCTCAATCCCCACCGTCTCCCCGTCTCCCTCAATCCCCACCGTCTCCCTCAATCCCCACCGTCTCCCCGTCTCCCTCAATCCCCACCTCCTCCCCGTCTCCCTCAATCCCCACCTCCTCCCCGTCTCCCCCAATCCCCACCTCCTCCCCGTCTCCCCCAATCCCCACCGTCTCGCCGTCTCCCTCAATCCCCACCGTCTCCCCGTCTCCCTCAATCCCCACCGTCTCCCCGTCTCCCTCAATCCCCACCGTCTCCCCGTCTCCCTCAATCTCCACCGTCTCCCCGTCTCCCCCAATCCCCACCTCCTCCCCGTCTCCCTCAATCCCCACCGTCTCCCCGTATCCCTCAATCCCCACCGTCTACCTCAATCCCCACCGTCTCCCCGTATCCCTCAATCCCCACCATCTCCCTGTCTCCCTCAATCCCCACCGTCTCCCCGTATCCCTCAATCCCCACCGTCTCCCCGTATCCCTCAATCCCCACCGTCTCCCCGTATCCCTCAATCCCCACCTCCTCCCCGTATCCCTCAATCCCCACCGTCTCCCCGTATCCCTCAATCCCCACCGTCTCCCCCAATCCCCACCGTCTCCTCGTCTCCGTCAATCCCCACCGTCTCCCCGTCTCCCTCAATCCCCACCGTCTCCCCGTATCCCTCAATCCCCACCGTCTCCCCGTATCCCTCAATCCCCACCGTCTCCTCGTCTCCGTCAATCCCCACCGTCTCCCCGTCTCCCTCAATCCCCACCGTCTCCCCGTATCCCTCAATCCCCACCGTCTCCCCGTCTCCCTCAATCCCCACCGTCTCCCCGTCTCCCCCAATCCCCACCGTCTCCCCGTATCCCTCAATCCCCACCTCCTTCCCCGTCTCCCTCAATCCCCCACCGTCTCCCCGCCTCCCTCAATCCCCACCGTCTCCCTCAATCCCCACCGTCTCCCCGTCTCCCTCAATCCCCACCGTCTCCCCGTCTCCCTCAATCCCCACCGTCTCCCCGTCTCCCTCAATCCCCACCTCCTCCCCGTATCCCTCAATCCCGACCGTCTCCCCGTCTCCCTCAATCCCCACCGTCTCCCCGTATCCCTCAATCCCCACCGTCTCCCCGTATCCCTCAATCCCCACCGTCTCCCTCAATCCCCACCGTCTCCCCGTCTCCCTCAATCCCCACCGTCTCCCCGTATCCCTCAATCCCCACCTCCTCCCCGTATCCCTCAATCCCCACCGTCTCCCCGTCTCCCCCAATCCCCACCGTCCCCCCGTATCCCTCAATCCCCACCGTCTCCCCGTATCCCTCAATCCCCACCGTCTCCCCGTCTCCCTCAATCCCCACCGCCTCCCCGTCTCCGTCAATCCCCACCGTCTCCCCGTCTCCCTCAATCCCCACCGTCTCCCCGTCTCCCTCAATCCCCACCGTCTCCCCGTATCCCTCAATTCCCCACCGTCTCCCCATCTCCCTCAATCCCCACCGCCTCCCCGTCTCCCTCAATCCCCACCGTCTCCCCGTCTCCCTCAATCCCCACCGTCTCCCCGTCTCCCTCAATCCCCACCGTCTCCCCGTATCCCTCAATCCCCACCGTCTCCCCGTCTCCCTCAATCCCCACCGTCTCCCCGTATCCCTCAATCCCCCACCGTCTCCCCGTCTCCCTCAATCCCCACCGTCTCCCCGTCTCCCTCAATCCCCACCGTCTCCCCGTATCCCTCAATCCCCACCGTCTCCCCGTATCCCTCAATTTCCCACCGTCTCCCCGTATCCCTCAATCCCCACCGTCTCCCCGTATCCCTCAATCCCCACCTTCTCCCGTATCTCTCAATCCCCACCGTCTCCCCGTATCCCTCAATCCCCACCGTCTCCCCGTCTCCCTCAATCCCCACCGTCTCCCCGTCTCCCTCAATCCCCACCTTCTCCCCGTATCCCTCAATCCCCACCGTCTCCCCGTATCCCTCAATCCCCACCGTCTCCCCGTATCCCTCAATCCCCACCGTCTCCCCGTATCCCTCAATCCCCACCGTCTCCCCGTCTCCCTCAATCCCCACCGTCTCCCCGTATCCCTCAATCCCCACCGTCTCCCCGTATCCCTCAATTCCCCACCATCTCCCCGTCTCCCTCAATCCCCACCTCCTCCCCGTATCCATCAATCCCCACCTCCTCCCCGTCTCCCTCAATCCCCACCTCCTCCCCGTATCCCTCAATCCCCACCTCCTCCCCGTCTCCCTCAATCCCCCACCGTCTCCCCGTCTCCCCCAATCCCCACCTCCTTCCCCGTCTCCCTCAATCCCCACCTCCTCCCCGTTTCCCTCAATCCCCACCTCCTCCCCGTCTCCCTCAATCCCCCACCATCTCCCCGTATCCCCCAATCCCCACCTCCTCCCGGTCTCCATCAATCACCACCGTCTCCCCGTATCCCTCAATCCCCACCGTCTCCCCGTCTCCCTCAATCCCCACCGTCTCCCCGTATCCCTCAATCCCCACCGTCTCCCCGTCTCCCTCAATCCCCACCGTCTCCCCGTATCCCTCAATCCCCACCATCTCCCCGTATCCCTCAATCCCCACCGTCTCCCCGTGTCCCTCAATCCCCACCGTCTCCCCGTCTCCCTCAATCCCCAGCGTCTCCCCGTCTCCCTCAATCCCCACCGCCTCCCCGTATCCCTCAATCCCCACCGTCTCCCCGTATCCCTCAATCACCACCTCCTCCCCGTATCCCTCAATCCCCACCGTCTCCCCGTATCCCTCAATCCCCACCGTCTCCCCGTATCCCTCAACCCCCACCGTCTCCCCGTCTCCCTCAATCCCCACCGTCTCCCCGTCTCCCTCAATCCCCACCGTCTCCCCGTCTCCCTCAATCCCCACCTCCTCCCCGTTTCCCTCAATCCCCACCGTCTCCCCGTCTCCCTCAATCCCCACCGTCTCCCTGTATCCCTCAATCCCCACCTCCTCCCCGTCTCCCCCAATCCCCACCGTCTCCCCGTCTCCCTCAATCCCCACCGTCTCCCCGTCTCCCTCAATCCCCACCTCCTCCCCGTCTCCCTCAATCCCCACCGTCTCCCCGTCTCCCTCAATCCCCATCGTCTCCCCGTATCCCTCAATCCCCACCTCCTCCCCGTATCCCTCAATCCCCACCGCCTCCCCGTCTCCCCGAATCCCCACCGTCCCCCCGTATCCCTCAATCCCCACCGTCTCCCCGTATCCCTCAATCCCCACCGTCTACCCGTATCCCTCAATCCCCACCGTCTCCCCGTGTCCCTCAATCCCCACCGTCTCCCCGTATCCCTCAATCCCCACCGTCTCCCCGTCTCCCTCAATCCCCACCATCTCCCCGTATCCCTCAATCCCCACCGTCTCCCCGTATCCCTCAATCCCCCACCGCCTCCCCGTATCCCTCAATCCCCATCTTAACCCCGTATCTGTCAATCCCCACCGTCTCCCCGTCTCCCTCAATCCCCACCGTCTCCCTCAATCACCACCGTCTCCCCGTCTCCCTCAATCCCCACCGTCTCCCCGTATCCCTCAATCCTCACCTCCTCCCCGTCTCCCTCAATCCCCACCTCCTCCCCGTATCCCTCAAACCCCACCGTCTCCCCGTATCCCTCAATCCCCACCGTCTCCCCGTGTCCCTCAATCCCCACCGCCTCCCCGTCTCCCTCAATCCCCACCGTCTCCCCGTATCCCTCAATCCCCACCGTCTCCCCGTGTCCCTCAATCCCCACCGCCTCCCCGTCTCCGTCAATCCCCACCGTCTCCCCGTCTCCCTCAATCCCCACCGTCTCCCCGTATCCCTCAATCCCCACCTCCTCCCCGTATCACTCAATCCCCACCGTCTCCCCGTATCCCTCAATCCCCACCGTCTCCCCGTATCCCTCAATCCCCACCGTCTCCCCGTCTCCCTCAATCCCCACCGTCTCCCCGTCTCCCTCAATCCCCACCGTCTCCCCGTATCCCTCAATCCCCACCGTCTCCCCGTATCCCTCAATCCCCACCGTCTCCCCGTGTCCCTCAATCCCCACCGTCTCCCCGTGTCCCTCAATCCCCACCGCCTCCCCGTCTCCCTCAATCCCCACCGTCTCCCCGTCTCCCTCACTCCCCACCGTCTCCCCGTGTCCCTCAATCCCCACCGCCTCCCCGTCTCCCTCAATCCCCACCCTCTCCCCGTCTCCCTCAATCCCCACCGTCTCCCCGTCTCCCTCAATCCCCACCGTCTCCCTCAATCCCCACCGTCTCCCCGTCTCCCTCAATCCCCACCATCTCCCCGTATCCCTCAATCCCCAACGTCTCCCCATATCCCTCAATTCCCCACCATCTCCCCGTCTCCCTCAATCCCCACCTCCTCCCCGTATCCCTCAATCCCCACCTCCTCCCCGTATCCCTCAATCCCCACCGTCTCCCTCAATCCCCACCTCCTCTCCGTATCCCTCAAACCCCACCTCCTCCCCGTCTCCCTCAATCCCCCACCGTCTCCCCGTCTCCCCCAATCCCCACCTCCTTCCCCGTCTCCCTCAATCCCCACCTCCTCCCCGTCTCCCTCAATCCCCCACCATCTCCCCGTATCCCCCAATCCCCACCTCCTCCCCGTCTCCCTCAATCCCCACCGTCTCCCCGTATCCCTCAATCCCCACCGTCTCCCCGTCTCCCTCAATCCCCACCGTCTCCCCGTATCCCTCAATCCCCACCGTCTCCCCGTCTCCCTCAATCCCCACCGTCTCCCCGTATCCCTCAATCCCCACCGTCTCCCCGTATCCCTCAATCCCCAACGTCTCCCCGTATCCCTCAATCCCCACCGTCTCCCCGTATCCCTCAATACCCACCGTCTCCCCGTATCCCTCAATACCCACCGTCTCCCCGTATCCCTCAATCCCCACCGTCTCCCCGTCTCCCTCAATCCCACCCGTCTCCCCGTCTCCCTCAATCCCCACCGTCTCCCCGTCTCACTCAATCCCCCACCGTCTCCCCGTCTCCCTCAATCCCCACCTCCTCCCCGTCTCCCTCAATCCCCCACCGTCTCCCCGTCTCCCCCAATCCCCACCGACCCCCGTCTCCCTCAATCCCCACCGTCTCCCCGTCTCCCTCAATCCCCACCGTCTCCCCGTATCCCTCAATCCCCACCTCCTCCCCGTATCACTCAATCCCCACCGTCTCCCCGTATCCCTCAATCCCCACCGTCTCCCCGTATCCCTCAATCCCCACCGTCTCCCCGTCTCCCTCAATCCCCACCGTCTCCCCGTCTCCCTCAATCCCCACCGTCTCCCCGTATCCCTCAATCCCCACCGTCTCCCCGTATCCCTCAATCCCCACCGTCTCCCCGTGTCCCTCAATCCCCACCGTCTCCCCGTGTCCCTCAATCCCCACCGCCTCCCCGTCTCCCTCAATCCCCACCGTCTCCCCGTCTCCCTCACTCCCCACCGTCTCCCCGTGTCCCTCAATCCCCACCGCCTCCCCGTCTCCCTCAATCCCCACCGTCTCCCCGTCTCCCTCAATCCCCACTCCCCGTATCCCTCAATCCCCACCGTCTCCCCGTCTCCCTCAATCCCCACCGTCTCCCTCAATCCCCACCGTCTCCCCGTCTCCCTCAATCCCCACCATCTCCCCGTATCCCTCAATCCCCAACGTCTCCCCGTATCCCTCAATTCCCCACCATCTCCCCGTCTCCCTCAATCCCCACCTCCTCCCCGTATCCCTCAATCCCCACCTCCTCCCCGTATCCCTCAATCCCCACCGTCTCCCTCAATCCCCACCTCCTCTCCGTATCCCTCAAACCCCACCTCCTCCCCGTCTCCCGCAATCCCCCACCGTCTCCCCCAATCCCCACCTCTTTCCCCGTCTCCCTCAATCCCCACCTCCTCCCCGTCTCCCTCAATCCCCCACCATCTCCCCGTATCCCCCAATCCCCACCTCCTCCCCGTCTCCCTCAATCCCCACCGTCTCCCCGTATCCCTCAATCCCCACCGTCTCCCCGTCTCCCTCAATCCCCACCGTATCCCCGTATCCCTCAATCCCCACCGTCTACCCGTCTCCCTCAATCCCCACCGTCTCCCCGTATCCCTCAATCCCCACCGTCTCCCCGTATCCCTCAATCCCCACCGTCTCCCCGTATCCCTCAATCCCCACCGTCTCCCCGTATCCCTCAATACCCACCGTCTCCCCGTATCCCTCAATACCCACCGTCTCCCCGTATCCCTCAATCCCCACCGTCTCCCCGTCTCCCTCAATCCCACCCGTCTCCCCGTCTCCCTCAATCCCCACCGTCTCCCCGTCTCACTCAATCCCCCACCGTCTCCCCGTCTCCCTCAATCCCCACCTCCTCCCCGTCTCCCTCAATACCCCACCGTCTCCCCGTCTCCCCCAATCCCCACCGACCCCCGTCTCCCTCAATCCCCCACCGTCTCCCCGTCTCCCTCAATCCCCACCTCCTCCCTGTATCCCTCAATCCCCACCTCCTTCCCCGTCTCCCTCAATCCCCACCGTCTCCCCGTATCCCTCAATCCCCACCGTCTCCCCGTATCCCTCAATCCCCACCGTCTCCCCGTATCCCTCAATCCCCCACCGTCTCCCCGTATCCCTCAATCCCCACCGTCTCCCGGTCTCCCTCAATCCCCACCGTCTCCCCGTATCCCTCAACCCCACCTCCTCCCCGTATCCCTCAATCCCCACCGTCACCCTCAATCCCCACCGTCTCCCCGTATCCCTCAATCCCCACCGCCTCCCCGTATCCCTCAATCCCCACCGTCTCCCCGTGTCCCTCAATCCCCACCGTCTCCCCGTATCCCTCAATCCCCACCGTCTCCCCGTCTCCCTCAATCCCCCACCGTCTCCCCATATCCCTCAATCCCCCACCGTCTCCCCGTATCCCTCAATCCCCACCGTCTCCCCGTATCCCTCAATCCCCACCGTCTCCCCGTATCCCTCAATCCCCACCGCCTCCCCGTATCCCTCAATCCCCATCTTAACCCCGTATCTGTCAATCCCCACCGTCTCCCCGTCTCCCTCAATCCCCACCGTCTCCCTCAATCCCCACCGTCTCCCCGTCTCCCTCAATCCCCACCGTCTCCCCGTATCCCTCAATCCCCACCTCCTCCCCGTCTCCCTCAATCCTCACCTCCTCCCCGTATCCCCCAATCCCCACCTCCTCCCCGTATCCCCCAATCCCCACCTCCTCCCCGTATCCCCCAATCCCCACCTCCTTCCCCGAATCCCTCAATCCCCACCTCCTTCCCCGAATCCCTCAATCCCCAACGTCTCCCCGTATCCCTCAATCCCCACCTACCCCCCGTATCCCTCAATCCCCACCGTCTCCCCGTATCTCTCAATCCCCACCGTCTCCCCGTATCCCTCAATCCCCACCGTCTCCCCGTATCCCTCAATCCCCACCCTCTCCCCGTGTCCCTCAATCCCCACCGCCTCCCCGTCTCCCTCAATCCCCACCGTCTCCCCGTCTCCCTCAATCCCCACCGCCTCCCCGTCTCCGTCAATCCCCACCGTCTCCCCGTCTCCCTCAATCCCCACCGTCTCCCCGTCTCCCTCAATCCCCACCGTCTCCCCGTATCCCTCAATTCCCCACCGTCTCCCCGTCTCCCTCAATCCCCACCGCCTCCCCGTCTCCCTCAATCCCCACCGTCTCCCCGTATCCCTCAATCCCCACCCTCTCCCCGTCTCCCTCAATTCCCACCGTCTCCCCATCTCCCTCAATCCCCACCGTCTCCCCGTATCCCTCAATTCCCCACCGTCTCCCCGTCTCCCTCAATCCCCACCGTCTCCCCGTCTCCCTCAATCCCCACCGTCTCCCCGTATCCCTCAATCCCCACCGTCTCCCCGTATCCCTCAATTCCCAACGTCTCCCCGTATCCCTCAATCCCCACCTCCACCCCGTATCCCTCAATCCCCACCTTCTCCCGTATCTCTCAATCCCCACCGTCTCCCCGTATCCCTCAATCCCCACCGTCTCCCCGTCTCCCTCAATCCCCACCGTCTCCCTCAATCCCCACCATCTCCCCGCATCCCTCAATCCACACCGTCTCCCCGTATCCCTCAATCCCAACCGTGTCCCCGTCTCCCTCAATCCCCACCGTCTCCCCGTCTCCCTCAATCCCCACCGTCTCCCCGTATCCCTCAATCCCCACCGTCTCCCCGTATCCCACAATCCCCACCGTCTCCCCGTCTCCCTCAATTCCCCACCGCCTTCCCCGTCTCCCTCAATCCCCCACCGTCTCCCCATATCCCTCAATCCCCCACCGTCTCCCCGTATCCCTCAATCCCCCACCGTCTCCCCGTATCCCTCAATCACCACCTATTCCCCGTATCCCTCAATCCCCCACTGTCTCCCCGTATCCTTCAATCGCCACCTCCTCCCCGAATCCCTCAATCCCCACCGTCTCCCCGTGTCCCTCAATCCACACCGTCTCCCCGTATCCCTCAGTCCCCACCGTCTCCCCGTATCTCTCAATCCCCACCGTCTCCCCGTATCCCTCAATCCCCACTTTCTCCCCGTATCCCTCAATCCCCACCGTCTTCCCGTATCCCTCAATCCCCACCGTCTCCCCGTATCCCTCAATCCCCACCGTCTCCCCGTATCCCTCAATCCCCACCGTCTCCCCGTCTCCCTCAATCCCCACCGTCTCCCCGTCTCCCTCAATCCCCACCGTCTCCCCGTATCCCTCAATCCCCACCGTCTCCCCGTATCCCTCAATCCCCACCGTCTCCCCGTATCCCTCAATCCCCACCGTCTCCCCGTATCCCTCAATCCCCACCGTCTCCCCGTATCCCTCAATCCCCACCGTCTCCCCGTCTCCCTCAATCGCCACCGTCTCCCCGTTTCCCTCAATCCCCCACCTTCTCCCCGTGTCACTCAATCCCCACCGTCTCCCCGTATCCCTCAATCCCCACCGTCTCCCCGTGTCCCTCAATCCCCACCGTCTCCCCGTCTCCCTCAATCGCCACCGTCTCCCCGTTTCCCTCAATCCCCCACCTTCTCCCCGTGTCACTCAATCCCCACCGTCTCCCCGTATCCCTCAATCCCCACCGTCTCCCCGTGTCCCTCAATCCCCACCGTCTCCCCATATCCCTCAATCCCCACCGTCTCCCCGTATCCCTCAATCCCCACCGTCTCCCCGTGTCCCTCAATCCACACCGTCTCCCCGTATACCTCAATAACCACCGTCTCCCCGTATCCCTCCATCCCCACCGTCTCCCCCTATCCCTCAATCCCCCACCGTCTCCCCGTATCCCTCAATCCCCTCCGTCTCCCCGTATCCCTCAATCCCCACCGTCTCCCCGTATCCCTCAATCCCCACTCCCCGTATCCCTCAATCCCCACGGTCTCCCCGTATCCCTCAATCCCTACCTCCTCCCCGTATCCCTCAATCCCCACCGTCTCCCCGTATCCCTCAATCCCCACCTCCTCCCCCTATCCCTCAATCCCCACCTCCTCCCCGTCTCCCTCATTCCCCACCGTCTCCCCGTATCTCTCAATCTCCACCTCCTCCCCGTATCCCTCAATCCCCACCGTCTCCCCGTATCCCTCAATCCCCCCGTCTCCCCGTATCCCTCAATCCCCACCGTCTCCCCGTATCCCTCAATCCCCACCTCCTCCCCGTATCCCTCAATCCCCACCGTCTCCCCGTATCCCTCAATCCCCACCTACTCCCCGTATCCCTCAATCCCCACCGTCTCCCCGTATCTCTCAATCCCCCCGTCTCCCCGTATCCCTCAATCCCCACCGTCTCCCCATATCCCTCAATCCCCACCTCCTCCCCGTATCCCTCAATCCCCACCGTCTCCCCGTATCCCTCAATCCCCACCTACTCCCCGTATCCCTCAATCCCCAACGTTTCCCCCTATCCCTCAGTCGCCCACCCTCTCCCCGTATCCCTCAATCCCCACCTCCTCCCCTTATCCCTCAATCCCCACCTTCTCCCCGTATCCCTCAATCCCCACCGTCTCCCCGTATCCCTCAATCCCCACCGTCTCCCCGTATCCCTCAATCCCCACCTTCACCCCGTATCCCTCAATCACCATCGTCTCCCCGTATCCCTCAATCCCCACCGTCTCCCCGTATATCTCAATCCCCACCTTCACCCCGTATCCCTCAATCCCCACCTCCTCCCCGTATCCCTCAATCCCCCACCATCTCCCCGTATCCCTCAATCCCCACCGTCTCCCCGTCTCCCTCAATCCCCACCGTCTCCCCGTATCCCTCAATCCCCACCTCCTCCCCGTATCCCTCAATCCCCACCGTCACCCTCAATCCCCACCGTCTCCCCGTATCCCTCAATCCCCACCGCCTCCCCGTATCCCTCAATCCCCACCGTCTCCCCGTGTCCCTCAATCCCCACCGTCTCCCCGTATCCCTCAATCCCCACCGTCTCCCCGTCTCCCTCAATCCCCCACCGTCTCCCCATATCCCTCAATGCCCCACCGTCTCCCCGTATCCCTCAATCCCCACCGTCTCCCCGTATCCCTCAATCCCCACCGTCTCCCCGTATCCCTCAATCCCCACCGCCTCCCCGTATCCCTCAATCCCCATCTTAACCCCGTATCTGTCAATCCCCACCGTCTCCCCGTCTCCCTCAATCCCCACCGTCTCCCTCAATCCCCACCGTCTCCCTCAATCCCCACCGTCTCCCCGTCTCCCTCAATCCCCACCGTCTCCCCGTATCCCTCAATCCCCACCTCCTCCCCGTCTCCCTCAATCCCCACCTCCTCCCCGTATCCCCCAATCCCCACCTCCTCCCCGTATCCCCCAATCCCCACCTCCTCCCCGTATCCCCCAATCCCCACCTCCTTCCCCGAATCCCTCAATCCCCACCTCCTTCCCCGAATCCCTCAATCCCCAACGTCTCCCCGTATCCCTCAATCCCCACCTCCTCCCCGTATCCCTCAATCCCCACCGTCTCCCCGTATCTCTCAATCCCCACCGTCTCCCCGTATCCCTCAATCCCCACCGTCTCCCCGTATCCCTCAATCCCCACCCTCTCCCCGTGTCCCTCAATCCCCACCGCCTCCCCGTATCCCTCAATCCCCACCGTCTCCCCGTCTCCCTCAATCCCCACCGCCTCCCCGTCTCCGTCAATCCCCACCGTCTCCCCGTCTCCCTCAATCCCCACCGTCTCCCCGTCTCCCTCAATCCCCACCGTCTCCCCGTATCCCTCAATTCCCCACCGTCTCCCCGTCTCCCTCAATCCCCACCGCCTCCCCGTCTCCCTCAATCCCCACCGTCTCCCCGTATCCCTCAATCCCCACCCTCTCCCCGTCTCCCTCAATTCCCACCGTCTCCCCATCTCCCTCAATCCCCACCGTCTCCCCGTATCCCTCAATTCCCCACCGTCTCCCCGTCTCCCTCAATCCCCACCGTCTCCCCGTCTCCCTCAATCCCCACCGTCTCCCCGTATCCCTCAATCCCCACCGTCTCCCCGTATCCCTCAATTCCCAACGTCTCCCCGTATCCCTCAATCCCCACCTCCACCCCGTATCCCTCAATCCCCACCTTCTCCCGTATCTCTCAATCCCCACCGTCTCCCCGTATCCCTCAATCCCCACCGTCTCCCCGTATCCCTCAATCCCCACCGTCTCCCCGTATCCCTCAATCCCCACCGTTTCCCCGTCTCCCTCAATCCCCACCGTCTCCCTCAATCCCCACCATCTCCCCGCATCCCTCAATCCACACCGTCTCCCCGTATCCCTCAATCCCAACCGTGTCCCCGTCTCCCTCAATCCCCACCGTCTCCCCGTCTCCCTCAATCCCCACCGTCTCCCCGTATCCCTCAATCCCCACCGTCTCCCCGTATCCCACAATCCCCACCGTCTCCCCGTCTCCCTCAATTCCCCACCGCCTTCCCCGTCTCCCTCAATCCCCACCGTCTCCCCATATCCCTCAATCCCCCACCGTCTCCCCGTATCCCTCAATCCCCCACCGTCTCCCCGTATCCCTCAATCACCACCTATTCCCCGTATCCCTCAATCCCCCACCGTCTCCCCGTATCCTTCAATCGCCACCTCCTCCCCGAATCCCTCAATCCCCACCGTCTCCCCGTGTCCCTCAATCCACACCGTCTCCCCGTATCCCTCAGTCCCCACCGTCTCCCCGTATCTCTCAATCCCCACCGTCTCCCCGTATCCCTCAATCCCCACTTTCTCCCCGTATCCCTCAATCCCCACCGTCTTCCCGTATCCCTCAATCCCCACCGTCTCCCCGTATCCCTCAATCCCCACCGTCTCCCCGTATCCCTCAATCCCCACCGTCTCCCCGTCTCCCTCAATCCCCACCGTCTCCCCGTCTCCCTCAATCCCCACCGTCTCCCCGTATCCCTCAATCCCCACCGTCTCCCCGTATCCCTCAATCCCCACCGTCTCCCCGTATCCCTCAATCCCCACCGTCTCCCCGTATCCCTCAATCCCCACCGTCTCCCCGTATCCCTCAATCCCCACCGTCTCCCCGTCTCCCTCAATCGCCACCGTCTCCCCGTTTCCCTCAATCCCCCACCGTCTCCCCGTATCCCTCAATCCCCACTTTCTCCCCGTATCCCTCAATCCCCACCGTCTTCCCGTATCCCTCAATCCCCACCGTCTCCCCGTATCCCTCAATCCCCACCGTCTCCCCGTATCCCTCAATCCCCACCGTCTCCCCGTCTCCCTCAATCCCCACCGTCTCCCCGTCTCCCTCAATCCCCACCGTCTCCCCGTATCCCTCAATCCCCACCGTCTCCCCGTATCCCTCAATCCCCACCGTCTCCCCGTATCCCTCAATCCCCACCGTCTCCCCGTATCCCTCAATCCCCACCGTCTCCCCGTATCCCTCAATCCCCACCGTCTCCCCGTCTCCCTCAATCGCCACCGTCTCCCCGTTTCCCTCAATCCCCCACCTTCTCCCCGTGTCACTCAATCCCCACCGTCTCCCCGTGTCCCTCAATCCCCACCGTCTCCCCGTCTCCCTCAATCGCCACCGTCTCCCCGTTTCCCTCAATCCCCCACCTTCTCCCCGTGTCACTCAATCCCCACCGTCTCCCCGTATCCCTCAATCCCCACCGTCTCCCCGTGTCCCTCAATCCCCACCGTCTCCCCATATCCCTCAATCCCCACCGTCTCCCCGTATCCCTCAATCCCCA
The DNA here is from genome assembly GCF_047496885.1 of Scyliorhinus torazame. Taxonomy (NCBI): domain Eukaryota; kingdom Metazoa; phylum Chordata; class Chondrichthyes; order Carcharhiniformes; family Scyliorhinidae; genus Scyliorhinus; species Scyliorhinus torazame. The sequence goes on along the minus strand of NW_027308034.1, from coordinate 203,963 downwards.
CCGTCTCCCCGTGTCCCTCAATCCACACCGTCTCCCCGTATACCTCAATAACCACCGTCTCCCCGTATCCCTCCATCCCCACCGTCTCCCCCTATCCCTCAATCCCCCACCGTCTCCCCGTATCCCTCAATCCCCTCCGTCTCCCCGTATCCCTCAATCCCCACCGTCTCCCCGTATCCCTCAATCCCCACTCCCCGTATCCCTCAATCCCCACGGTCTCCCCGTATCCCTCAATCCCTACCTCCTCCCCGTATCCCTCAATCCCCACCGTCTCCCCGTATCCCTCAATCCCCACCTCCTCCCCCTATCCCTCAATCCCCACCTCCTCCCCGTCTCCCTCATTCCCCACCGTCTCCCCGTATCTCTCAATCTCCTCCTCCTCCCCGTATCCCTCAATCCCCACCGTCTCCCCGTATCCCTCAATCCCCCCGTCTCCCCGTATCCCTCAATCCCCACCGTCTCCCCGTATCCCTCAATCCCCACCTCCTCCCCGTATCCCTCAATCCCCACCGTCTCCCCGTATCCCTCAATCCCCACCTACTCCCCGTATCCCTCAATCCCCACCGTCTCCCCGTATCTCTCAATCCCCCCGTCTCCCCGTATCCCTCAATCCCCACCGTCTCCCCATATCCCTCAATCCCCACCTCCTCCCCGTATCCCTCAATCCCCACCGTCTCCCCGTATCCCTCAATCCCCACCTACTCCCCGTATCCCTCAATCCCCAACGTTTCCCCCTATCCCTCAGTCGCCCACCCTCTCCCCGTATCCCTCAATCCCCACCTCCTCCCCTTATCCCTCAATCCCCACCTTCTCCCCGTATCCCTCAATCCCCACCGTCTCCCCGTATCCCTCAATCCCCACCGTCTCCCCGTATCCCTCAATCCCCACCTTCACCCCATATCCCTCAATCCCCACCTCCTCCCCGTATCCCTCAATCCCCCACCATCTCCCCGTATCCCTCAATCCCCACCGTCTCCCCGTGTCCCTCAATCCCCACCGTCGCCCCGTCTCCCTCAATCCCCACCGTCTCCCCGTATCCCTCAATCCCCACCGTCTCCCCGTATCCCTCAATCCCCACCGTCTCCCCGTATCCCTCAATCCCCACCGTCTCCCCGTATCCCTCAATACCCACCGTCTCCCCGTATCCCTCAATACCCACCGTCTCCCCGTATCCCTCAATCCCCACCGTCTCCCCGTCTCCCTCAATCCCACCCGTCTCCCCGTCTCCCTCAATCCCCACCGTCTCCCCGTCTCACTCAATCCCCCACCGTCTCCCCGTCTCCCTCAATCCCCACCTCCTCCCCGTCTCCCTCAATCCCCCACCGTCTCCCCGTCTCCCCCAATCCCCACCGACCCCCGTCTCCCTCAATCCCCCACCGTCTCCCCGTCTCCCTCAATCCCCACCTCCTCCCTGTATCCCTCAATCCCCACCTCCTTCCCCGTCTCCCTCAATCCCCACCGTCTCCCCGTATCCCTCAATCCCCACCGTCTCCCCGTATCCCTCAATCCCCACCGTCTCCCCGTATCCCTCAATCCCCCACCGTCTCCCCGTATCCCTCAATCCCCACCGTCTCCCCGTCTCCCTCAATCCCCACCGTCTCCCCGTATCCCTCAACCCCACCTCCTCCCCGTATCCCTCAATCCCCACCGTCACCCTCAATCCCCACCGTCTCCCCGTATCCCTCAATCCCCACCGCCTCCCCGTATCCCTCAATCCCCACCGTCTCCCCGTGTCCCTCAATCCCCACCGTCTCCCCGTATCCCTCAATCCCCACCGTCTCCCCGTCTCCCTCAATCCCCCACCGTCTCCCCATATCCCTCAATCCCCCACCGTCTCCCCGTATCCCTCAATCCCCACCGTCTCCCCGTATCCCTCAATCCCCACCGTCTCCCCGTATCCCTCAATCCCCACCGCCTCCCCGTATCCCTCAATCCCCATCTTAACCCCGTATCTGTCAATCCCCACCGTCTCCCCGTCTCCCTCAATCCCCACCGTCTCCCTCAATCCCCACCGTCTCCCCGTCTCCCTCAATCCCCACCGTCTCCCCGTATCCCTCAATCCCCACCTCCTCCCCGTCTCCCTCAATCCCCACCTCCTCCCCGTATCCCCCAATCCCCACCTCCTCCCCGTATCCCCCAATCCCCACCTCCTCCCCGTATCCCCCAATCCCCACCTCCTTCCCCGAATCCCTCAATCCCCACCTCCTTCCCCGAATCCCTCAATCCCCAACGTCTCCCCGTATCCCTCAATCCCCACCTCCCCCCCGTATCCCTCAATCCCCACCGTCTCCCCGTATCTCTCAATCCCCACCGTCTCCCCGTATCCCTCAATCCCCACCGTCTCCCCGTATCCCTCAATCCCCACCCTCTCCCCGTGTCCCTCAATCCCCACCGCCTCCCCGTCTCCCTCAATCCCCACCGTCTCCCCGTCTCCCTCAATCCCCACCGCCTCCCCGTCTCCGTCAATCCCCACCGTCTCCCCGTCTCCCTCAATCCCCACCGTCTCCCCGTCTCCCTCAATCCCCACCGTCTCCCCGTATCCCTCAATTCCCCACCGTCTCCCCGTCTCCCTCAATCCCCACCGCCTCCCCGTCTCCCTCAATCCCCACCGTCTCCCCGTATCCCTCAATCCCCACCCTCTCCCCGTCTCCCTCAATTCCCACCGCCTCCCCATCTCCCTCAATCCCCACCGTCTCCCCGTATCCCTCAATTCCCCACCGTCTCCCCGTCTCCCTCAATCCCCACCGTCTCCCCGTCTCCCTCAATCCCCACCGTCTCCCCGTATCCCTCAATCCCCACCGTCTCCCCGTATCCCTCAATTCCCAACGTCTCCCCGTATCCCTCAATCCCCACCTCCACCCCGTATCCTTCAATCCCCACCTTCTCCCGTATCTCTCAATCCCCACCGTCTCCCCGTATCCCTCAATCCCCACCGTCTCCCCGTCTCCCTCAATCCCCACCGTCTCCCTCAATCCCCACCATCTCCCCGCATCCCTCAATCCACACCGTCTCCCCGTATCCCTCAATCCCAACCGTGTCCCCGTCTCCCTCAATCCCCACCGTCTCCCCGTCTCCCTCAATCCCCACCGTCTCCCCGTATCCCTCAATCCCCACCGTCTCCCCGTATCCCACAATCCCCACCGTCTCCCCGTCTCCCTCAATTCCCCACCGCCTTCCCCGTCTCCCTCAATCCCCCACCGTCTCCCCATATCCCTCAATCCCCCACCGTCTCCCCGTATCCCTCAATCCCCCACCGTCTCCCCGTATCCCTCAATCACCACCTATTCCCCGTATCCCTCAATCCCTCACCGTCTCCCCGTATCCTTCAATCGCCACCTCCTCCCCGAATCCCTCAATCCCCACCGTCTCCCCGTGTCCCTCAATCCACACCGTCTCCCCGTATCCCTCAGTCCCCACCGTCACCCCGTATCTCTCAATCCCCACCGTCTCCCCGTATCTCTCAATCCCCACCGTCTCCCCGTATCCCTCAATCCCCACTTTCTCCCCGTATCCCTCAATCCCCACCGTCTTCCCGTATCCCTCAATCCCCACCGTCTCCCCGTATCCCTCAATCCCCACCGTCTCCCCGTATCCCTCAATCCCCACCGTCTCCCCGTCTCCCTCAATCCCCACCGTCTCCCCGTCTCCCTCAATCCCCACCGTCTCCCCGTATCCCTCAATCCCCACCGTCTCCCCGTATCCCTCAATCCCCACCGTCTCCCCGTATCCCTCAATCCCCACCGTCTCCCCGTATCCCTCAATCCCCACCGTCTCCCCGTATCCCTCAATCCCCACCGTCTCCCCGTCTCCCTCAATCGCCACCGTCTCCCCGTTTCCCTCAATCCCCCACCTTCTCCCCGTGTCACTCAATCCCCACCGTCTCCCCGTATCCCTCAATCCCCACCGTCTCCCCGTGTCCCTCAATCCCCACCGTCTCCCCGTCTCCCTCAATCGCCACCGTCTCCCCGTTTCCCTCAATCCCCCACCTTCTCCCCGTGTCACTCAATCCCCACCGTCTCCCCGTATCCCTCAATCCCCACCGTCTCCCGTGTCCCTCAATCCCCACCGTCTCCCCATATCCCTCAATCCCCACCGTCTCCCCGTATCCCTCAATCCCCACCGTCTCCCCGTGTCCCTCAATCCACACCGTCTCCCCGTATACCTCAATAACCACCGTCTCCCCGTATCCCTCCATCCCCACCGTCTCCCCCTATCCCTCAATCCCCCACCGTCTCCCCGTATCCCTCAATCCCCTCCGTCTCCCCGTATCCCTCATTCCCCACCGTCTCCCCGTATCCCTCAATCCCCACTCCCCGTATCCCTCAATCCCCACGGTCTCCCCGTATCCCTCAATCCCTACCTCCTCCCCGTATCCCTCAATCCCCACCGTCTCCCCGTATCCCTCAATCCCCACCTCCTCCCCCTATCCCACAATCCCCACCGTCTCCCCGTCTCCCTCAATTCCCCACCGCCTTCCCCGTCTCCCTCAATCCCCACCGTCTCCCCATATCCCTCAATCCCCCACCGTCTCCCCGTATCCCTCAATCCCCCACCGTCTCCCCGTATCCCTCAATCACCACCTATTCCCCGTATCCCTCAATCCCCCACCGTCTCCCCGTATCCTTCAATCGCCACCTCCTCCCCGAATCCCTCAATCCCCACCGTCTCCCCGTGTCCCTCAATCCACACCGTCTCCCCGTATCCCTCAGTCCCCACCGTCTCCCCGTATCTCTCAATCCCCACCGTCTCCCCGTATCCCTCAATCCCCACTTTCTCCCCGTATCCCTCAATCCCCACCGTCTTCCCGTATCCCTCAATCCCCACCGTCTCCCCGTATCCCTCAATCCCCACCGTCTCCCCGTATCCCTCAATCCCCACCGTCTCCCCGTCTCCCTCAATCCCCACCGTCTCCCCGTCTCCCTCAATCCCCACCGTCTCCCCGTATCCCTCAATCCCCACCGTCTCCCCGTATCCCTCAATCCCCACCGTCTCCCCGTATCCCTCAATCCCCACCGTCTCCCCGTATCCCTCAATCCCCACCGTCTCCCCGTATCCCTCAATCCCCACCGTCTCCCCGTCTCCCTCAATCGCCACCGTCTCCCCGTTTCCCTCAATCCCCCACCTTCTCCCCGTGTCACTCAATCCCCACCGTCTCCCCGTATCCCTCAATCCCCACCGTCTCCCCGTGTCCCTCAATCCCCACCGTCTCCCCGTCTCCCTCAATCGCCACCGTCTCCCCGTTTCCCTCAATCCCCCACCTTCTCCCCGTGTCACTCAATCCCCACCGTCTCCCCGTATCCCTCAATCCCCACCGTCTCCCCGTGTCCCTCAATCCCCACCGTCTCCCCATATCCCTCAATCCCCACCGTCTCCCCGTATCCCTCAATCCCCACCGTCTCCCCGTGTCCCTCAATCCACACCGTCTCCCCGTATACCTCAATAACCACCGTCTCCCCGTATCCCTCCATCCCCACCGTCTCCCCCTATCCCTCAATCCCCCACCGTCTCCCCGTATCCCTCAATCCCCTCCGTCTCCCCGTATCCCTCAATCCCCACCGTCTCCCCGTATCCCTCAATCCCCACTCCCCGTATCCCTCAATCCCCACGGTCTCCCCGTATCCCTCAATCCCTACCTCCTCCCCGTATCCCTCAATCCCCACCGTCTCCCCGTATCCCTCAATCCCCACCTCCTCCCCCTATCCCTCAATCCCCACCTCCTCCCCGTCTCCCTCATTCCCCACCGTCTCCCCGTATCTCTCAATCTCCACCTCCTCCCCGTATCCCTCAATCCCCACCGTCTCCCCGTATCCCTCAATCCCCCCGTCTCCCCGTATCCCTCAATCCCCACCGTCTCCCCGTATCCCTCAATCCCCACCTCCTCCCCGTATCCCTCAATCCCCACCGTCTCCCCGTATCCCTCAATCCCCACCTACTCCCCGTATCCCTCAATCCCCACCGTCTCCCCGTATCTCTCAATCCCCCCGTCTCCCCGTATCCCTCAATCCCCACCGTCTCCCCATATCCCTCAATCCCCACCTCCTCCCCGTATCCCTCAATCCCCACCGTCTCCCCGTATCCCTCAATCCCCACCTACTCCCCGTATCCCTCAATCCCCAACGTTTCCCCCTATCCCTCAGTCGCCCACCCTCTCCCCGTATCCCTCAATCCCCACCTCCTCCCCTTATCCCTCAATCCCCACCTTCTCCCCGTATCCCTCAATCCCCACCGTCTCCCCGTATCCCTCAATCCCCACCGTCTCCCCGTATCCCTCAATCCCCACCTTCACCCCATATCCCTCAATCCCCACCTCCTCCCCGTATCCCTCAATCCCCCACCATCTCCCCGTATCCCTCAATCCCCACCGTCTCCCCGTGTCCCTCAATCCCCACCGTCGCCCCGTCTCCCTCAATCCCCACCGTCTCCCCGTATCCCTCAATCCCCACCGTCTCCCCGTATCCCTCAATCCCCACCGTCTCCCCGTATCCCTCAATCCCCACCGTCTCCCCGTATCCCTCAATACCCACCGTCTCCCCGTATCCCTCAATACCCACCGTCTCCCCGTATCCCTCAATCCCCACCGTCTCCCCGTCTCCCTCAATCCCACCCGTCTCCCCGTCTCCCTCAATCCCCACCGTCTCCCCGTCTCACTCAATCCCCCACCGTCTCCCCGTCTCCCTCAATCCCCACCTCCTCCCCGTCTCCCTCAATCCCCCACCGTCTCCCCGTCTCCCCCAATCCCCACCGACCCCCGTCTCCCTCAATCCCCCACCGTCTCCCCGTCTCCCTCAATCCCCACCTCCTCCCTGTATCCCTCAATCCCCACCTCCTTCCCCGTCTCCCTCAATCCCCACCGTCTCCCCGTATCCCTCAATCCCCACCGTCTCCCCGTATCCCTCAATCCCCACCGTCTCCCCGTATCCCTCAATCCCCCACCGTCTCCCCGTATCCCTCAATCCCCACCGTCTCCCCGTCTCCCTCAATCCCCACCGTCTCCCCGTATCCCTCAACCCCACCTCCTCCCCGTATCCCTCAATCCCCACCGTCACCCTCAATCCCCACCGTCTCCCCGTATCCCTCAATCCCCACCGCCTCCCCGTATCCCTCAATCCCCACCGTCTCCCCGTGTCCCTCAATCCCCACCGTCTCCCCGTATCCCTCAATCCCCACCGTCTCCCCGTCTCCCTCAATCCCCCACCGTCTCCCCATATCCCTCAATCCCCCACCGTCTCCCCGTATCCCTCAATCCCCACCGTCTCCCCGTATCCCTCAATCCCCACCGTCTCCCCGTATCCCTCAATCCCCACCGCCTCCCCGTATCCCTCAATCCCCATCTTAACCCCGTATCTGTCAATCCCCACCGTCTCCCCGTCTCCCTCAATCCCCACCGTCTCCCTCAATCCCCACCGTCTCCCCGTCTCCCTCAATCCCCACCGTCTCCCCGTATCCCTCAATCCCCACCTCCTCCCCGTCTCCCTCAATCCCCACCTCCTCCCCGTATCCCCCAATCCCCACCTCCTCCCCGTATCCCCCAATCCCCACCTCCTCCCCGTATCCCCCAATCCCCACCTCCTTCCCCGAATCCCTCAATCCCCACCTCCTTCCCCGAATCCCTCAATCCCCAACGTCTCCCCGTATCCCTCAATCCCCACCTCCCCCCCGTATCCCTCAATCCCCACCGTCTCCCCGTATCTCTCAATCCCCACCGTCTCCCCGTATCCCTCAATCCCCACCGTCTCCCCGTATCCCTCAATCCCCACCCTCTCCCCGTGTCCCTCAATCCCCACCGCCTCCCCGTCTCCCTCAATCCCCACCGTCTCCCCGTCTCCCTCAATCCCCACCGCCTCCCCGTCTCCGTCAATCCCCACCGTCTCCCCGTCTCCCTCAATCCCCACCGTCTCCCCGTCTCCCTCAATCCCCACCGTCTCCCCGTATCCCTCAATTCCCCACCGTCTCCCCGTCTCCCTCAATCCCCACCGCCTCCCCGTCTCCCTCAATCCCCACCGTCTCCCCGTATCCCTCAATCCCCACCCTCTCCCCGTCTCCCTCAATTCCCACCGCCTCCCCATCTCCCTCAATCCCCACCGTCTCCCCGTATCCCTCAATTCCCCACCGTCTCCCCGTCTCCCTCAATCCCCACCGTCTCCCCGTCTCCCTCAATCCCCACCGTCTCCCCGTATCCCTCAATCCCCACCGTCTCCCCGTATCCCTCAATTCCCAACGTCTCCCCGTATCCCTCAATCCCCACCTCCACCCCGTATCCTTCAATCCCCACCTTCTCCCGTATCTCTCAATCCCCACCGTCTCCCCGTATCCCTCAATCCCCACCGTCTCCCCGTCTCCCTCAATCCCCACCATCTCCCTCAATCCCCACCATCTCCCCGCATCCCTCAATCCACACCGTCTCCCCGTATCCCTCAATCCCAACCGTGTCCCCGTCTCCCTCAATCCCCACCGTCTCCCCGTCTCCCTCAATCCCCTCCGTCTCCCCGTATCCCTCAGTCCCCACCGCCTCCCCGTATCCCTCAATCCCCACCGTCTCCCCGTGTCCCTCAATCCCCACCGTCTCCCCGTATCCCTCAATCCCCACCGTCTCCCCGTCTCCCTCAATCCCCCACCGTCTCCCCATATCCCTCAATCCCCCACCGTCTCCCCGTATCCCTCAATCCCCACCGTCTCCCCGTATCCCTCAATCCCCACCGTCTCCCCGTATCCCTCAATCCCCACCGCCTCCCCGTATCCCTCAATCCCCATCTTAACCCCGTATCTGTCAATCCCCACCGTCTCCCCGTCTCCCTCAATCCCCACCGTCTCCCTCAATCCCCACCGTCTCCCCGTCTCCCTCAATCCCCACCGTCTCCCCGTATCCCTCAATCCCCACCTCCTCCCCGTCTCCCTCAATCCCCACCTCCTCCCCGTATCCCCCAATCCCCACCTCCTCCCCGTATCCCCCAATCCCCACCTCCTCCCCGTATCCCCCAATCCCCACCTCCTTCCCCGAATCCCTCAATCCCCACCTCCTTCCCCGAATCCCTCAATCCCCAACGTCTCCCCGTATCCCTCAATCCCCACCTCCTCCCCGTATCCCTCAATCCCCACCGTCTCCCCGTATCTCTCAATCCCCACCGTCTCCCCGTATCCCTCAATCCCCACCGTCTCCCCGTATCCCTCAATCCCCACCCTCTCCCCGTGTCCCTCAATCCCCACCGCCTCCCCGTCTCCCTCAATCCCCACCGTCTCCCCGTCTCCCTCAATCCCCACCGCCTCCCCGTCTCCGTCAATCCCCACCGTCTCCCCGTCTCCCTCAATCCCCACCGTCTCCCCGTCTCCCTCAATCCCCACCGTCTCCCCGTATCCCTCAATTCCCCACCGTCTCCCCGTCTCCCTCAATCCCCACCGCCTCCCCGTCTCCCTCAATCCCCACCGTCTCCCCGTATCCCTCAATCCCCACCCTCTCCCCGTCTCCCTCAATTCCCACCGTCTCCCCGTATCCCTCAATCCCCACCGTCTCCCCATCTCCCTCAATCCCCACCGTCTCCCCGTATCCCTCAATTCCCCACCGTCTCCCCGTCTCCCTCAATCCCCACCGTCTCCCCGTCTCCCTCAATCCCCACCGTCTCCCCGTATCCCTCAATCCCCACCGTCTCCCCGTATCCCTCAATTCCCAACGTCTCCCCGTATCCCTCAATCCCCACCTCCACCCCGTATCCCTCAATCCCCACCTTCTCCCGTATCTCTCAATCCCCACCGTCTCCCCGTCTCCCTCAATCCCCACCGTCTCCCTCAATCCCCACCATCTCCCCGCATCCCTCAATCCACACCGTCTCCCCGTATCCCTCAATCCCAACCGTGTCCCCGTCTCCCTCAATCCCCACCGTCTCCCCGTCTCCCTCAATCCCCACCGTCTCCCCGTATCCCTCAATCCCCACCGTCTCCCCGTATCCCACAATCCCCACCGTCTCCCCGTCTCCCTCAATTCCCCACCGCCTTCCCCGTCTCCCTCAATCCCCCACCGTCTCCCCATATCCCTCAATCCCCCACCGTCTCCCCGTATCCCTCAATCCCCCACCGTCTCCCCGTATCCCTCAATCACCACCTATTCCCCGTATCCCTCAATCCCCCACTGTCTCCCCGTATCCTTCAATCGCCACCTCCTCCCCGAATCCCTCAATCCCCACCGTCTCCCCGTGTCCCTCAATCCACACCGTCTCCCCGTATCCCTCAGTCCCCACCGTCTCCCCGTATCTCTCAATCCCCACCGTCTCCCCGTATCCCTCAATCCCCACTTTCTCCCCGTATCCCTCAATCCCCACCGTCTTCCCGTATCCCTCAATCCCCACCGTCTCCCCGTATCCCTCAATCCCCACCGTCTCCCCGTATCCCTCAATCCCCACCGTCTCCCCGTCTCCCTCAATCCCCACCGTCTCCCCGTCTCCCTCAATCCCCACCGTCTCCCCGTATCCCTCAATCCCCACCGTCTCCCCGTATCCCTCAATCCCCACCGTCTCCCCGTATCCCTCAATCCCCACCGTCTCCCCGTATCCCTCAATCCCCACCGTCTCCCCGTATCCCTCAATCCCCACCGTCTCCCCGTCTCCCTCAATCGCCACCGTCTCCCCGTTTCCCTCAATCCCCCACCTTCTCCCCGTGTCACTCAATCCCCACCGTCTCCCCGTATCCCTCAATCCCCACCGTCTCCCCGTGTCCCTCAATCCCCACCGTCTCCCCGTCTCCCTCAATCGCCACCGTCTCCCCGTTTCCCTCAATCCCCCACCTTCTCCCCGTGTCACTCAATCCCCACCGTCTCCCCGTATCCCTCAATCCCCACCGTCTCCCCGTGTCCCTCAATCCCCACCGTCTCCCCATATCCCTCAATCCCCACCGTCTCCCCGTATCCCTCAATCCCCACCGTCTCCCCGTGTCCCTCAATCCACACCGTCTCCCCGTATACCTCAATAACCACCGTCTCCCCGTATCCCTCCATCCCCACCGTCTCCCCCTATCCCTCAATCCCCCACCGTCTCCCCGTATCCCTCAATCCCCTCCGTCTCCCCGTATCCCTCAATCCCCACCGTCTCCCCGTATCCCTCAATCCCCACTCCCCGTATCCCTCAATCCCCACGGTCTCCCCGTATCCCTCAATCCCTACCTCCTCCCCGTATCCCTCAATCCCCACCGTCTCCCCGTATCCCTCAATCCCCACCTCCTCCCCCTATCCCTCAATCCCCACCTCCTCCCCGTCTCCCTCATTCCCCACCGTCTCCCCGTATCTCTCAATCTCCACCTCCTCCCCGTATCCCTCAATCCCCACCGTCTCCCCGTATCCCTCAATCCCCCCGTCTCCCCGTATCCCTCAATCCCCACCGTCTCCCCGTATCCCTCAATCCCCACCTCCTCCCCGTATCCCTCAATCCCCACCGTCTCCCCGTATCCCTCAATCCCCACCTACTCCCCGTATCCCTCAATCCCCACCGTCTCCCCGTATCTCTCAATCCCCCCGTCTCCCCGTATCCCTCAATCCCCACCGTCTCCCCATATCCCTCAATCCCCACCTCCTCCCCGTATCCCTCAATCCCCACCGTCTCCCCGTATCCCTCAATCCCCACCTACTCCCCGTATCCCTCAATCCCCAACGTTTCCCCCTATCCCTCAGTCGCCCACCCTCTCCCCTTATCCCTCAATCCCCACCTTCTCCCCGTATCCCTCAATCCCCACCGTCTCCCCGTATCCCTCAATCCCCACCGTCTCCCCGTATCCCTCAATCCCCACCTTCACCCCGTATCCCTCAATCCTCACCGTCTCCCCGTATCCCTCAATCCCCCACCATCTCCCCGTATCCCTCAATCCCCACCGTCTCCCCGTATCCCTCAATCCCCACCATCTCCCCGTATCCCTCAATCCCCACCGTCTCCCCGTATCCCTCAATCCCCACCGTCTCCCCGTATCCCTCAATCCCCACCGTCTCCCCGTATCCCTCAATCCCCACCGTCGCCCCGTATCCTTCAATCGCCACCTCCTCCCCGAATCCCTCAATCCCCACCGTCTCCCCGTGTCCCTCAATCCACACCGTCTCCCCGTATCCCTCAGTCCCCACCGTCTCCCCGTATCTCTCAATCCCCACCGTCTCCCCGTATCCCTCAATCCCCACTTTCTCCCCGTATCCCTCAATCCCCACCGTCTTCCCGTATCCCTCAATCCCCACCGTCTCCCCGTATCCCTCAATCCCCACCGTCTCCCCGTATCCCTCAATCCCCACCGTCTCCCCGTCTCCCTCAATCCCCACCGTCTCCCCGTATCCCTCAATCCCCACCGTCTCCCCGTATCCCTCAATCCCCACCATCTCCCCGTATCCCTCAATCCCCACCGTCTCCCCGTATCCCTCAATCCCCACCGACTCCCCGTATCCCTCAATCCCCACCGTCTCCCCGTCTCCCTCAATCGCCACCGTCTCCCCGTTTCCCTCAATCCCCCACCTTCTCCCCGTGTCACTCAATCCCCACCGTCTCCCCGTATCCCTCAATCCCCACCGTCTCCCCGTGTCACTCAATCCCCACCGTCTCCCCGTATCCCTCAATCCCCACCGTCTCCCCGTCTCCCCCAATCCCCACCGTCTCCCCGTTTCCCTCAATCCCCACCATCTCCCCGTATCCCTCAATCCCCCACCGTCTCCCCGTATCCCTCAATCCCCACCGTCTCCCCGTATCCCTCAATCCCCACCGTCTCCCCGTCTCCCTCAATCCCCACCGTCTCCCTCAATCCCCACCATCTCCCCGCATCCCTCAATCCACACCGTCTCCCCGTATCCCTCAATCCCAACCGTGTCCCCGTCTCCCTCAATCCCCACCGTCTCCCCGTCTCCCTCAATCCCCACCGTCTCCCCATATCCCTCAATCCCCACCGTCTCCCCGTCTCCCTCAATCCCCACCTCCTCCCTGTATCCCTCAATCCCCACCTCCTTCCCCGTCTCCCTCAATCCCCACCGTCTCCCCGTATCCCTCAATCCCCACCGTCTCCCCGTATCCCTCAATCCCCACCGTCTCCCCGTATCCCTCAATCCCCACCGTCTCCCCGTCTCCCTCAATCCCCACCGTCTCCCCGTATCCCTCAATCCCCACCTCCTCCCCGTATCCCTCAATCCCCACCGTCACCCTCAATCCCCACCGTCTCCCCGTATCCCTCAATCCCCACCGCCTCCCCGTATCCCTCAATCCCCACCGTCTCCCCGTGTCCCTCAATCCCCACCGTCTCCCCGTATCCCTCAATCCCCACCGTCTCCCCGTCTCCCTCAATCCCCCACCGTCTCCCCATATCCCTCAATCCCCCACCGTCTCCCCGTATCCCTCAATCCCCACCGTCTCCCCGTATCCCTCAATCCCCACCGTCTCCCCGTATCCCTCAATCCCCACCACCTCCCCGTATCCCTCAATCCCCATCTTAACCCCGTATCTGTCAATCCCCACCGTCTCCCCGTCTCCCTCAATCCCCACCGTCTCCCTCAATCCCCACTGTCTCCCCGTCTCCCTCAATCCCCACCGTCTCCCCGTATCCCTCAATCCCCACCTCCTCCCCGTCTCCCTCAATCCCCACCTCCTCACCGTATCCCCCAATCCCCACCTCCTCCCCGTATCCCCCAATCCCCACCTCCTCCCCGTATCCCCCAATCCCCACCTCCTTCCCCGAATCCCTCAATCCCCACCTCCTTCCCCGAATCCCTCAATCCCCAACGTCTCCCCGTATCCCTCAATCCCCACCTCCTCCCCGTATCCCTCAATCCCCACCGTCTCCCCGTATCTCTCAATCCCCACCGTCTCCCCGTATCCCTCAATCCCCACCGTCTCCCCGTATCCCTCAATCCCCACCCTCTCCCCGTGTCCCTCAATCCCCACCGCCTCCCCGTCTCCCTCAATCCCCACCGTCTCCCCGTCTCCCTCAATCCCCACCGGCTCCCCGTCTCCGTCAATCCCCACCGTCTCCCCGTCTCCCTCAATCCCCACCGTCTCCCCGTCTCCCTCAATCCCCACCGTCTCCCCGTATCCCTCAATTCCCCACCGTCTCCCCGTCTCCCTCAATCCCCACCGCCTCCCCGTCTCCCTCAAACCCCACCGTCTCCCCGTATCCCTCAATCCCCACCGTCTCCCCGTATCCCTCAATCTCCCACCTCCTCCCCGTCTCCCTCAATCCCCACCGTCTCCCCGTATCCCTCAATCCCCACCGTCTCCCCGTATCCCTCAATCCCCACCGTCTCCCCGTATCCCTCAATCCCCACCGTCTCCCCGTATCCCTCAATACCCACCGTCTCCCCGTCTCCCTCAATCCCCACCGTCTCCCCGTATCCCTCAATCCCCACCGTCTCCCCGTATCCCTCAATCCCCACCGTCTCCCCGTATCCCTCAATCCCCACCGTCTCCCCGTATCCCTCAATCCCCACCGTCTCCCCGTCTCCCTCAATTCCCAACGTCTCCCCGTATCCCTCAATCCCCACCGTCTCCCCGTATCCCTCAATCCCCACCGTCTCCCCGTATCCCTCAATCCCCACCGTCTCCCCGTATCCCTCAATCCCCACCGTCTCCCCGTATCCCTCAATCCCCACCGTCTCCCCGTATCCCTCAATCCCCCAACGTCTCCCCGTATCCCTCAATCCCCACCGTCTCCCCGTATCCCTCAATCCCCACCTTCTCCCCGTATCCCTCAATCCCCACCTTCTCCCGTATCTCTCAATCCCCACCGTCTCCCCGTATCCCTCAATCCCCACCGTCTCCCCGTCTCCCTCAATCCCCACCGTCTCCCTCAATCCCCACCATCTCCCCGCATCCCTCAATCCACACCGTCTCCCCGTATCCCTCAATCCCAACCGTGTCCCCGTCTCCCTCAATCCCCACCGTCTCCCCGTCTCCCTCAATCCCCACCGTCTCCCTCAATCCCCACCATCTCCCCGCATCCCTCAATCCACACCGTCTCCCCGTATCCCTCAATCCCAACCGTGTCCCCGTCTCCCTCAATCCCCACCGTCTCCCCGTCTCCCTCAATCCCCACCGTCTCCCCGTATCCCTCAATCCCCACCGTCTCCCCGTATCCCACAATCCCCACCGTCTCCCCGTCTCCCTCAATTCCCCACCGCCTTCCCCGTCTCCCTCAATCCCCCACCGTCTCCCCATATCCCTCAATCCCCCACCGTCTCCCCGTATCCCTCAATCCCCCACCGTCTCCCCGTATCCCTCAATCACCACCTATTCCCCGTATCCCTCAATCCCCCACTGTCTCCCCGTATCCTTCAATCGCCACCTCCTCCCCGAATCCCTCAATCCCCACCGTCTCCCCGTGTCCCTCAATCCACACCGTCTCCCCGTATCCCTCAGTCCCCACCGTCTCCCCGTATCTCTCAATCCCCACCGTCTCCCCGTATCCCTCAATCCCCACTTTCTCCCCGTATCCCTCAATCCCCACCGTCTTCCCGTATCCCTCAATCCCCACCGTCTCCCCGTATCCCTCAATCCCCACCGTCTCCCCGTATCCCTCAATCCCCACCGTCTCCCCGTCTCCCTCAATCCCCACCGTCTCCCCGTCTCCCTCAATCCCCACCGTCTCCCCGTATCCCTCAATCCCCACCGTCTCCCCGTATCCCTCAATCCCCACCGTCTCCCCGTATCCCTCAATCCCCACCGTCTCCCCGTATCCCTCAATCCCCACCGTCTCCCCGTATCCCTCAATCCCCACCGTCTCCCCGTCTCCCTCAATCGCCACCGTCTCCCCGTTTCCCTCAATCCCCCACCTCCTCCCCGTGTCACTCAATCCCCACCGTCTCCCCGTATCCCTCAATCCCCACCGTCTCCCCGTGTCCCTCAATCCCCACCGTCTCCCCGTCTCCCTCAATCGCCACCGTCTCCCCGTTTCCCTCAATCCCCCACCTTCTCCCCGTGTCACTCAATCCCCACCGTCTCCCCGTATCCCTCAATCCCCACCGTCTCCCCGTGTCCCTCAATCCCCACCGTCTCCCCATATCCCTCAATCCCCACCGTCTCCCCGTATCCCTCAATCCCCACCGTCTCCCCGTGTCCCTCAATCCACACCGTCTCCCCGTATACCTCAATAACCACCGTCTCCCCGTATCCCTCCATCCCCACCGTCTCCCCCTATCCCTCAATCCCCCACCGTCTCCCCGTATCCCTCAATCCCCTCCGTCTCCCCGTATCCCTCAATCCCCACCGTCTCCCCGTATCCCTCAATCCCCACTCCCCGTATCCCTCAATCCCCACGGTCTCCCCGTATCCCTCAATCCCTATTTCCTCCCCGTATCCCTCAATCCCCACCGTCTCCCCGTATCCCTCAATCCCCACCTCCTCCCCCTATCCCTCAATCCCCACCTCCTCCCCGTCTCCCTCATTCCCCACCGTCACCCCGTATCTCTCAATCTCCACCTCCTCCCCGTATCCCTCAATCCCCACCGTCTCCCCGTATCCCTCAATCCCCCCGTCTCCCCGTATCCCTCAATCCCCACCGTCTCCCCGTATCCCTCAATCCCCACCTCCTCCCCGTATCCCTCAATCCCCACCGTCTCCCCGTATCCCTCAATCCCCACCTACTCCCCGTAGCCCTCAATCCCCACCGTCTCCCCGTATCTCTCAATCCCCCCGTCTCCCCGTATCCCTCAATCCCCACCGTCTCCCCATATCCCTCAATCCCCACCTCCTCCCCGTATCCGTCAATCCCCACCGTCTCCCCGTATCCCTCAATCCCCACCTACTCCCCGTATCCCTCAATCCCCAACGTTTCCCCCTATCCCTCAGTCGCCCACCCTCTCCCCGTATCCCTCAATCCCCACCTCCTCCCCTTATCCCTCAATCCCCACCTTCTCCCCGTATCCCTCAATCCCCACCGTCTCCCCGTATCCCTCAATCCCCACCGTCTCCCCGTATCCCTCAATCCCCACCTTCACCCCGTATCCCTCAATCCCCACCTCCTCCCCGTATCCCTCAATCCCCCACCATCTCCCCGTATCCCTCAATCCCCACCGTCTCCCCGTATCCCTCAATCCCCACCGTCGCCCCGTATCCCTCAATCCCCACCTCCTCCCCGTATCCCTCAATCCCCCACCATCTCCCCGTATCCCTCAATCCCCACCGTCTCCCCGAATCCCTCAATCCCCACCGTCTCCCCGTGTCCCTCAATCCACACCGTCTCCCCGTATCCCTCAGTCCCCACCGTCTCCCCGTATCTCTCAATCCCCACCGTCTCCCCGTATCCCTCAATCCCCACTTTCTCCCCGTATCCCTCAATCCCCACCGTCTTCCCGTATCCCTCAATCCCCACCGTCTCCCCGTATCCCTCAATCCCCACCGTCTCCCCGTATCCCTCAATCCCCACCGTCTCCCCGTCTCCCTCAATCCCCACCGTCTCCCCGTATCCCTCAATCCCCACCGTCTCCCCGTAACCCTCAATCCCCACCATCTCCCCGTATCCCTCAATCCCCACCGACTCCCCGTATCCCTCAATCCCCACCGTCTCCCCGTATCCCTCAATCCCCACTTTCTCCCCGTATCCCTCAATCCCCACCGTCTTCCCGTATCCCTCAATCCCCACCGTCTCCCCGTATCCCTCAATCCCCACCGTCTCCCCGTATCCCTCAATCCCCACCGTCTCCCCGTCTCCCTCAATCCCCACCGTCTCCCCGTCTCCCTCAATCCCCACCGTCTCCCCGTATCCCTCAATCCCCACCGTCTCCCCGTATCCCTCAATCCCCACCGTCTCCCCGTATCCCTCAATCCCCACCGTCTCCCCGTATCCCTCAATCCCCACCGTCTCCCCGTATCCCTCAATCCCCACCGTCTCCCCGTCTCCCTCAATCGCCACCGTCTCCCCGTTTCCCTCAATCCCCCACCTTCTCCCCGTGTCACTCAATCCCCACCGTCTCCCCGTATCCCTCAATCCCCACCGTCTCCCCGTGTCCCTCAATCCCCACCGTCTCCCCGTCTCCCTCAATCGCCACCGTCTCCCCGTTTCCCTCAATCCCCCACCTTCTCCCCGTGTCACTCAATCCCCACCGTCTCCCCGTATCCCTCAATCCCCACCGTCTCCCCGTGTCCCTCAATCCCCACCGTCTCCCCATATCCCTCAATCCCCACCGTCTCCCCGTATCCCTCAATCCCCACCGTCTCCCCGTGTCCCTCAATCCACACCGTCTCCCCGTATACCTCAATAACCACCGTCTCCCCGTATCCCTCCATCCCCACCGTCTCCCCCTATCCCTCAATCCCCCACCGTCTCCCCGTATCCCTCAATCCCCTCCGTCTCCCCGTATCCCTCAATCCCCACCGTCTCCCCGTATCCCTCAATCCCCACTCCCCGTATCCCTCAATCCCCACGGTCTCCCCGTATCCCTCAATCCCTACCTCCTCCCCGTATCCCTCAATCCCCACCGTCTCCCCGTATCCCTCAATCCCCACCTCCTCCCCCTATCCCTCAATCCCCACCTCCTCCCCGTCTCCCTCATTCCCCACCGTCTCCCCGTATCTCTCAATCTCCACCTCCTCCCCGTATCCCTCAATCCCCACCGTCTCCCCGTATCCCTCAATCCCCCCGTCTCCCCGTATCCCTCAATCCCCACCGTCTCCCCGTATCCCTCAATCCCCACCTCCTCCCCGTATCCCTCAATCCCCACCGTCTCCCCGTATCCCTCAATCCCCACCTACTCCCCGTAGCCCTCAATCCCCACCGTCTCCCCGTATCTCTCAATCCCCCCGTCTCCCCGTATCCCTCAATCCCCACCGTCTCCCCATATCCCTCAATCCCCACCTCCTCCCCGTATCCGTCAATCCCCACCGTCTCCCCGTATCCCTCAATCCCCACCTACTCCCCGTATCCCTCAATCCCCAACGTTTCCCCCTATCCCTCAGTCGCCCACCCTCTCCCCGTATCCCTCAATCCCCACCTCCTCCCCTTATCCCTCAATCCCCACCTTCTCCCCGTATCCCTCAATCCCCACCGTCTCCCCGTATCCCTCAATCCCCACCGTCTCCCCGTATCCCTCAATCCCCACCTTCACCCCGTATCCCTCAATCCCCACCTCCTCCCCGTATCCCTCAATCCCCCACCATCTCCCCGTATCCCTCAATCCCCACCGTCTCCCCGTATCCCTCAATCCCCACCGTCGCCCCGTATCCCTCAATCCCCACCTCCTCCCCGTATCCCTCAATCCCCCACCATCTCCCCGTATCCCTCAATCCCCACCGTCTCCCCGAATCCCTCAATCCCCACCGTCTCCCCGTGTCCCTCAATCCACACCGTCTCCCCGTATCCCTCAGTCCCCACCGTCTCCCCATATCTCTCAATCCCCACCGTCTCCCCGTATCCCTCAATCCCCACTTTCTCCCCGTATCCCTCAATCCCCACCGTCTTCCCGTATCCCTCAATCCCCACCGTCTCCCCGTATCCCTCAATCCCCACCGTCTCCCCGTATCCCTCAATCCCCACCGTCTCCCCGTCTCCCTCAATCCCCACCGTCTCCCCGTATCCCTCAATCCCCACCGTCTCCCCGTATCCCTCAATCCCCACCATCTCCCCGTATCCCTCAATCCCCACCGTCTCCCCGTATCCCTCAATCCCCACCGACTCCCCGTATCCCTCAATCCCCACCGTCTCCCCGTCTCCCTCAATCGCCACCGTCTCCCCGTTTCCCTCAATCCCCCACCTTCTCCCCGTGTCACTCAATCCCCACCGTCTCCCCGTATCCCTCAATCCCCACCGTCTCCCCGTGTCCCTCAATCCCCACCGTCTCCCTCAATCGCCACCGTCTCCCCGTTTCCCTCAATCCCCACCATCTCCCCGTATCCCTCAATCCCCCACCGTCTCCCCGTATCCCTCAATCCCCACCGTCTCCCCGTATCCCTCAATCCCCACCGTCTCCCCGTCTCCCTCAATCCCCACCGTCTCCCTCAATCCCCACCATCTCCCCGCATCCCTCAATCCACACCGTCTCCCCGTATCCCTCAATCCCAACCGTGTCCCCGTCTCCCTCAATCCCCACCGTCTCCCCGTCTCCCTCAATCCCCACCGTCTCCCCATATCCCTCAATCCCCACCGTCTCCCCGTCTCCCTCAATCCCCACCTCCTCCCTGTATCCCTCAATCCCCACCTCCTTCCCCGTCTCCCTCAATCCCCACCGTCTCCCCGTATCCCTCAAT
The DNA here is from genome assembly GCF_047496885.1 of Scyliorhinus torazame. Lineage (NCBI taxonomy): Eukaryota > Metazoa > Chordata > Chondrichthyes > Carcharhiniformes > Scyliorhinidae > Scyliorhinus > Scyliorhinus torazame. Next base: position 183,789 of record NW_027308034.1, on the reverse strand, counting down.
CCCCACCGTCTCCCCGTATCCCTCAATCCCCACCGTCTCCCCGTATCCCTCAATCCCCCACCGTCTCCCCGTATCCCTCAATCCCCACCGTCTCCCCGTCTCCCTCAATCCCCACCGTCTCCCCGTATCCCTCAATCCCCACCTCCTCCCCGTATCCCTCAATCCCCACCGTCACCCTCAATCCCCACCGTCTCCCCGTATCCCTCAATCCCCACCGCCTCCCCGTATCCCTCAATCCCCACCGTCTCCCCGTGTCCCTCAATCCCCACCGTCTCCCCGTATCCCTCAATCCCCACCGTCTCCCCGTCTCCCTCAATCCCCCACCGTCTCCCCATATCCCTCAATCCCCCACCGTCTCCCCGTATCCCTCAATCCCCACCGTCTCCCCGAATCCCTCAATCCCCACCGTCTCCCCGTATCCCTCAATCCCCACCACCTCCCCGTATCCCTCAATCCCCATCTTAACCCCGTATCTGTCAATCCCCACCGTCTCCCCGTCTCCCTCAATCCCCACCGTCTCCCTCAATCCCCACTGTCTCCCCGTCTCCCTCAATCCCCAACGTCTCCCCGTATCCCTCAATCCCCACCTCCTCCCCGTATCCCTCAATCCCCACCGCCTCCCCGTATCTCTCAATCCCCACCGTCTCCCCGTATCCCTCAATCCCCACCGTCTCCCCGTATCCCTCAATCCCCACCCTCTCCCCGTGTCCCTCAATCCCCACCGCCTCCCCGTCTCCCTCAATCCCCACCGTCTCCCCGTCTCCCTCAATCCCCACCGCCTCCCCGTCTCCGTCAATCCCCACCGTCTCCCCGTCTCCCTCAATCCCCACCGTCTCCCCGTCTCCCTCAATCCCCACCGTCTCCCCGTATCCCTCAATTCCCCACCGTCTCCCCGTCTCCCTCAATCCCCACCGCCTCCCCGTCTCCCTCAAACCCCACCGTCTCCCCGTATCCCTCAATCCCCACCGTCTCCCCGTATCCCTCAATCTCCCACCTCCTCCCCGTCTCCCTCAATCCCCACCGTCTCCCCGTATCCCTCAATCCCCACCGTCTCCCCGTATCCCTCAATCCCCACCGTCTCCCCGTATCCCTCAATCCCCACCGTCTCCCCGTATCCCTCAATACCCACCGTCTCCCCGTCTCCCTCAATCCCCACCGTCTCCCCGTATCCCTCAATCCCCACCGTCTTCCCGTATCCCTCAATCCCCACCGTCTCCCCGTATCCCTCAATCCCCACCGTCTCCCCGTATCCCTCAATCCCCACCGTCTCCCCGTCTCCCTCAATTCCCAACGTCTCCCCGTATCCCTCAATCCCCACCGTCTCCCCGTATCCCTCAATCACCACCGTCTCCCCGTATCCCTCAATCCCCACCGTCTCCCCGTATCCCTCAATCCCCACCGTCTCCCCGTATCCCTCAATCCCCACCGTCTCCCCGTATCCCTCAATCCCCCAACGTCTCCCCGTATCCCTCAATCCCCACCGTCTCCCCGTATCCCTCAATCCCCACCTTCTCCCCGTATCCCTCAATCCCCACCTTCTCCCGTATCTCTCAATCCCCACCGTCTCCCCGTATCCCTCAATCCCCACCGTCTCCCCGTCTCCCTCAATCCCCACCGTCTCCCTCAATCCCCACCATCTCCCCGCATCCCTCAATCCACACCGTCTCCCCGTATCCCTCAATCCCAACCGTGTCCCCGTCTCCCTCAATCCCCACCGTCTCCCCGTCTCCCTCAATCCCCACCGTCTCCCCGTATCCCTCAATCCCCACCGTCTCCCCGTATCCCACAATCCCCACCGTCTCCCCGTCTCCCTCAATTCCCCACCGCCTTCCCCGTCTCCCTCAATCCCCCACCGTCTCCCCATATCCCTCAATCCCCCACCGTCTCCCCGTATCCCTCAATCCCCCACCGTCTCCCCGTATCCCTCAATCACCACCTATTCCCCGTATCCCTCAATCCCCCACCGTCTCCCCGTATCCTTCAATCGCCACCTCCTCCCCGAATCCCTCAATCCCCACTGTCTCCCCGTGTCCCTCAATCCACACCGTCTCCCCGTATCCCTCAGTCCCCACCGTCTCCCCGTATCTCTCAATCCCCACCGTCTCCCCGTATCCCTCAATCCCCACTTTCTCCCCGTATCCCTCAATCCCCACCGTCTTCCCGTATCCCTCAATCCCCACCGTCTCCCCGTATCCCTCAATCCCCACCGTCTCCCCGTATCCCTCAATCCCCACCGTCTCCCCGTCTCCCTCAATCCCCACCGTCTCCCCGTCTCCCTCAATCCCCACCGTCTCCCCGTATCCCTCAATCCCCACCGTCTCCCCGTATCCCACAATCCCCACCGTCTCCCCGTATCCCTCAATCCCCACCGTCTCCCCGTATCCCTCAATCCCCACCATCTCCCCGTATCCCTCAATCCCCACCGTCTCCCCGTCTCCCTCAATCGCCACCGTCTCCCCGTTTCCCTCAATCCCCCACCTTCTCCCCGTGTCACTCAATCCCCACCGTCTCCCCGTATCCCTCAATCCCCACCGTCTCCCCGTGTCCCTCAATCCCCACCATCTCCCCGTCTCCCTCAATCGCCACCGTCTCCCCGTTTCCCTCAATCCCCCACCTTCTCCCCGTGTCACTCAATCCCCACCGTCTCCCCGTATCCCTCAATCCCCACCGTCTCCCCGTGTCCCTCAATCCCCACCGTCTCCCCATATCCCTCAATCCCCACCGTCTCCCCGTATCCCTCAATCCCCACCGTCTCCCCGTGTCCCTCAATCCACACCGTCTCCCCGTATACCTCAATAACCACCGTCTCCCCGTATCCCTCCATCCCCACCGTCTCCCCCTATCCCTCAATCCCCCACCGTCTCCCCGTATCCCTCAATCCCCTCCGTCTCCCCGTATCCCTCAATCCCCACCGTCTCCCCGTATCCCTCAATCCCCACTCCCCGTATCCCTCAATCCCCACGGTCTCCCCGTATCCCTCAATCCCCACCTCCTCCCCGTATCCCTCGATCCCCACCGCCTCCCCGTCTCCCTCAATCCCCACCGTCTCCCCGTATCCCTCAATCCCCACCTCCTCCCCGTATCCCTCAATCCCCACCGTCTCCCCGTATCTCTCAATCTCCACCTCCTCCCCGTATCCCTCAATCCCCACCGTCTCCCCGTATCCCTCAATCCCCCCGTCTCCCCGTATCCCTCAATCCCCACCGTCTCCCCGTATCCCTCAATCCCCACCTCCTCCCCGTATCCCTCAATCCCCACCGTCGCCCCGTATCCCTCAATCCCCACCTACTCCCCGTATCCCTCAATCCCCACCGTCTCCCCGTATCTCTCAATCCCCCCGTCTCCCCGTATCCCTCAATCCCCACCGTCTCCCCATATCCCTCAATCCCCACCTCCTCCCCGTATCCCTCAATCCCCACCGTCTCCCCGTATCCCTCAATCCCCACCTACTCCCCGTATCCCTCAATCCCCAACGTTTCCCCCTATCCCTCAGTCGCCCACCCTCTCCCCGTATCCCTCAATCCCCACCTCCTCCCCTTATCCCTCAATCCCCACCTTCTCCCCGTATCCCTCAATCCCCACCGTCTCCCCGTATCCCTCAATCCCCACCGTCTCCCCGTATCCCTCAATCCCCACCTTCACCCCGTATCCCTCAATCCCCACCTCCTCCCCGTATCCCTCAATCCCCCACCATCTCCCCGTATCCCTCAATCCCCACCGTCTCCCCGTATCCCTCAATCCCCACCGTCGCCCCGTATCCTTCAATCGCCACCTCCTCCCCGAATCCCTCAATCCCCACCGTCTCCCCGTGTCCCTCAATCCCCACCGTCTCCCCGTATCCCTCAATCCCCACCGTCGCCCCGTATCCTTCAATCGCCACCTCCTCCCCGAATCCCTCAATCCCCACCGTCTCCCCGTATCCCTCAATCCCCACCGTCGCCCCGTATCCTTCAATCGCCACCTCCTCCCCGAATCCCTCAATCCCCACCGTCTCCCCGTGTCCCTCAATCCACACCGTCTCCCCGTATCTCTCAATCCCCACCGTCTCCCCGTATCCCTCAATCCCCACTTTCTCCCCGTATCCCTCAGTCCCCACCGTCTTCCCGTATCCCTCAATCCCCACCGTCTCCCCGTATCCCTCAATCCCCACCATCTCCCCGTATCCCTCAATCCCCACCGTCTCCCCGTCTCCCTCAATCCCCACCGCCTCCCCGTATCCCTCAATCCCCACCGTCTCCCCGTATCCCTCAATCCCCACCGTCTCCCCGTATCCCTCAATCCCCACCGTCTCCCCGTATCCCTCAATCCCCACCGACTCCCCGTATCCCTCAATCCCCACCGTCTCCCCGTCTCCCTCAATCGCCACCGTCTCCCCGTCTCCCTCAATCCCCACCGTATCCCCGTATCCCTCAATCCCCACCGTCTCCCCGTATCCCTCAATCCCCACCGTATCCCCGTATCCCTCAATCCCCACCGTCTCCCCGTATCCCTCAATCGCCACCGTCTCCCCGTATCCCTCAATCCCCACCGTCTCCCCGTATCCCTCAATCGCCACCGTCTCCCCGTCTCCCTCAATCGCCACCGTCTCCCCGTTTCCCTCAATCCCCCACCTTCTCCCCGTGTCACTCAATCCCCACCGTCTCCCCGTATCCCTCAATCCCCACCGTCTCCCCGTGTCCCTCAATCCCCACCGTCTCCCTCAATCGCCACCGTCTCCCCGTTTCCCTCAATCCCCACCGTCTCCCCGTATCCCTCAATCCCCCACCGTCTCCCCGTATCCCTCAATCCCCACCGTCTCCCCGTATCCCTCAATCCCCACCGTCTCCCCGTCTCCCTCAATCCCCACCGTCTCCCTCAATCCCCACCATCTCCCCGCATCCCTCAATCCACACCGTCTCCCCGTATCCCTCAATCCCAACCGTGTCCCCGTCTCCCTCAATCCCCACCGTCTCCCCGTCTCCCTCAATCCCCACCGTCTCCCCATATCCCTCAATCCCCACCGTCTCCCCGTATCCCACAATCCCCACCGTCTCCCCGTCTCCCTCAATTCCCCACCGCCTTCCCCGTCTCCCTCAATCCCCCACCGTCTCCCCATATCCCTCAATCCCCCACCGTCTCCCCGTATCCCTCAATCCCCCACCGTCTCCCCGTATCCCTCAATCACCACCTATTCCCCGTATCCCTCAATCCCCCACCGTCTCCCCGTATCCTTCAATCGCCACCTCCTCCCCGAATCCCTCAATCCCCACCGTCTCCCCGTGTCCCTCAATCCACACCGTCTCCCCGTATCCCTCAGTCCCCACCGTCTCCCCGTATCTCTCAATCCCCACCGTCTCCCCGTATCCCTCAATCCCCACTTTCTCCCCGTATCCCTCAATCCCCACCGTCTTCCCGTATCCCTCAATCCCCACCGTCTCCCCGTATCCCTCAATCCCCACCGTCTCCCCGTATCCCTCAATCCCCACCGTCTCCCCGTCTCCCTCAATCCCCACCGTCTCCCCGTCTCCCTCAATCCCCACCGTCTCCCCGTATCCCTCAATCCCCACCGTCTCCCCGTATCCCTCAATCCCCACCGTCTCCCCGTATCCCTCAATCCCCACCGTCTCCCCGTATCCCTCAATCCCCACCGTCTCCCCGTCTCCCTCAATCGCCACCGTCTCCCCGTTTCCCTCAATCCCCCACGTTCTCCCCGTGTCACTCAATCCCCACCGTCTCCCCGTATCCCTCAATCCCCACCGTCTCCCCGTGTCCCTCAATCCCCACCGTCTCCCCGTCTCCCTCAATCGCCACCGTCTCCCCGTTTCCCTCAATCCCCCACCTTCTCCCCGTGTCACTCAATCCCCACCTCCTCCCCGTATCCCTCAATCCCCGCCGTCTCCCCGTATCCCTCAATCCCCACCTACTCCCCGTATCCCTCAATCCCCAACGTTTCCCCCTATCCCTCAGTCGCCCACCCTCTCCCCGTATCCCTCAATCCCCACCTCCTCCCCTTATCCCTCAATCCCCACCTTCTCCCCGTATCCCTCAATCCCCACCGTCTCCCCGTATCCCTCAATCCCCACCGTCTCCCCGTATCCCTCAATCCCCACCTTCACCCCGTATCCCTCAATCCCCACCTCCTCCCCGTATCCCTCAATCCCCCACCATCTCCCCGTATCCCTCAATCCCCACCGTCTCCCCGTATCCCTCAATCCCCACCGTCGCCCCGTATCCTTCAATCGCCACCTCCTCCCCGAATCCCTCAATCCCCACCGTCTCCCCGTGTCCCTCAATCCACACCGTCTCCCCGTATCCCTCAGTCCCCACCGTCTCCCCGTATCTCTCAATCCCCACCGTCTCCCCGTATCCCTCAATCCCCACTTTCTCCCCGTATCCCTCAATCCCCACCGTCTTCCCGTATCCCTCAATCCCCACCGTCTCCCCGTATCCCTCAATCCCCACCATCTCCCCGTATCCCTCAATCCCCACCGTCTCCCCGTCTCCCTCAATCCCCACCGTCTCCCCGTATCCCTCAATCCCCACCGTCTCCCCGTATCCCTCAATCCCCACCGTCTCCCCGTATCCCTCAATCCCCACCGTCTCCCCGTATCCCTCAATCCCCACCGACTCCCCGTATCCCTCAATCCCCACCGTCTCCCCGTCTCCCTCAATCGCCACCGTCTCCCCGTTTCCCTCAATCCCCCACCTTCTCCCCGTGTCACTCAATCCCCACCGTCTCCCCGTATCCCTCAATCCCCACCGTCTCCCCGTGTCCCTCAATCCCCACCGTCTCCCTCAATCGCCACCGTCTCCCCGTTTCCCTCAATCCCCACCGTCTCCCCGTATCCCTCAATCCCCCACCGTCTCCCCGTATCCCTCAATCCCCACCGTCTCCCCTTATCCCTCAATCCCCACCGTCTCCCCGTCTCCCTCAATCCCCACCGTCTCCCTCAATCCCCACCATCTCCCCGCATCCCTCAATCCACACCGTCTTCCCGTATCCCTCAATCCCAACCGTGTCCCCGTCTCCCTCAATCCCCACCGTCTCCCCGTCTCCCTCAATCCCCACCGTCTCCCCATATCCCTCAATCCCCACCGTCTCCCCGTATCCCACAATCCCCACCGTCTCCCCGTATCTCTCAATCCCCACCTCCTCCCCGTCTCCCTCAATCCCCACCGTCTCCCCGTATCCCACAATCCCCACCGTCTCCCCGTCTCCCTCAATTCCCCACCGCCTTCCCCGTCTCCCTCAATCCCCCACCGTCTCCCTATGTCCCTCAATCCCCCACCGTCTCCCCGTATCCCTCAATCCCCCACCGTCTCCCCGTATCCCTCAATCACCACCTATTCCCCGTATCCCTCAATCCCCCACCGTCTCCCCGTATCCTTCAATCGCCACCTCCTCCCCGAATCCCTCAATCCCCACCGTCTCCCCGTGTCCCTCAATCCACACCGTCTCCCCGTATCCCTCAGTCCCCACCGTCTCCCCGTATCTCTCAATCCCCACCGTCTCCCCGTATCCCTCAATCCCCACTTTCTCCCCGTATCCCTCAATCCCCACCGTCTTCCCGTATCCCTCAATCCCCACCGTCTCCCCGTATCCCTCAATCCCCACCGTCTCCCCGTATCCCTCAATCCCCACCGTCTCCCCGTCTCCCTCAATCGCCACCGTCTCCCCGTTTCCCTCAATCCCCCACGTTCTCCCCGTGTCACTCAATCCCCACCGTCTCCCCGTATCCCTCAATCCCCACCGTCTCCCCGTGTCCCTCAATCCCCACCGTCTCCCCGTCTCCCTCAATCGCCACCGTCTCCCCGTTTCCCTCAATCCCCCACCTTCTCCCCGTGTCACTCAATCCCCACCTCCTCCCCGTATCCCTCAATCCCCACCGTCTCCCCGTATCCCTCAATCCCCACCTACTCCCCGTATCCCTCAATCCCCAACGTTTCCCCCTATCCCTCAGTCGCCCACCCTCTCCCCGTATCCATCAATCCCCACCTCCTCCCCTTATCCCTCAATCCCCCACCGTCTCCCCGTATCCCTCAATCCCCACCTCCTCCCCTTATCCCTCAATCCCCACCTTCTCCCCGTATCCCTCAATCCCCACCGTCTCCCCTTATCCCTCAATCCCCACCGTCTCCCCGTATCCCTCAATCCCCACCTTCACCCCGTATCCCTCAATCCCCACCTCCTCCCCGTATCCCTCAATCCCCCACCATCTCCCCGTATCCCTCAATCCCCACCGTCTCCCCGTATCCCTCAATCCCCACCGTCGCCCCGTATCCTTCAATCGCCACCTCCTCCCCGAATCCCTCAATCCCCACCGTCTCCCCGTGTCCCTCAATCCACACCGTCTCCCCGTATCCCTCAGTCCCCACCGTCTCCCCGTATCTCTCAATCCCCACCGTCTCCCCGTATCCCTCAATCCCCACTTTCTCCCCGTATCCCTCAATCCCCACCGTCTTCCCGTATCCCTCAATCCCCACCGTCTCCCCGTATCCCTCAATCCCCACCATCTCCCCGTATCCCTCAATCCCCACCGTCTCCCCGTCTCCCTCAATCCCCACCGTCTCCCCGTATCCCTCAATCCCCACCGTCTCCCCGTATCCCTCAATCCCCACCGTCTCCCCGTATCCCTCAATCCCCACCGTCTCCCCGTATCCCTCAATCCCCACCGACTCCCCGTATCCCTCAATCCCCACCGTCTCCCCGTCTCCCTCAATCGCCACCGTCTCCCCGTTTCCCTCAATCCCCCACCTTCTCCCCGTATCCCTCAATCCCCACCTCCTCCCCGTATCCCTGAATCCCCACCGTCTCCCCGTATCACTCAATCCCCACCGTCTCCCCGTATCCCTCAATCCCCACCGTCTCCCCGTGTCCCTCAATCCCCACCGTCTCCCTCAATCGCCACCGTCTCCCCGTTTCCCTCAATCCCCACCGTCTCCCCGTATCCCTCAATCCCCACCTCCTCCCCGTATCCCTCAATCCCCACCGTCTCCCCGTATCCCTCAATCCCCACCGTCTCCCCATATCCCTCAATCCCCACCGTCTCCCCGTATCCCTCAATCCCCCACCGTCTCCCCGTATCCCTCAATCCCCACCGTCTCCCCGTATCCCTCAATCCCCACCGTCTCCCCGTCTCCCTCAATCCCCACCGTCTCCCTCAATCCCCACCATCTCCCCGCATCCCTCAATCCACACCGTCTCCCCGTATCCCTCAATCCCAACCGTGTCCCCGTCTCCCTCAATCCCCCCGTCTCCCCGTCTCCCTCAATCCCCACCGTCTCCCCATATCCCTCAATCCCCACCGTCTCCCCGTATCCCACAATCCCCACCGTCTCCCCGTCTCCCTCAATTCCCCACCGCCTTCCCCGTCTCCCTCAATCCCCCACCGTCTCCCTATATCCCTCAATCCCCCACCGTCTCCCCGTATCCCTCAATCCCCCACCGTCTCCCCGTTTCCCTCAATCCCCCACCTTCTCCCCGTGTCACTCAATCCCCACCTCCTCCCCGTATCCCTCAATCCCCACCGTCTCCCCGTATCCCTCAATCCCCACCTACTCCCCGTATCCCTCAATCCCCAACGTTTCCCCCTATCCCTCAGTCGCCCACCCTCTCCCCGTATCCCTCAATCCCCACCTCCTCCCCTTATCCCTCAATCCCCACCTTCTCCCCGTATCCCTCAATCCCCACCGTCTCCCCGTATCCCTCAACCCCCACCGTCTCCCCGTATCCCTCAATCCCCACCTTCACCCCGTATCCCTCAATCCCCACCTCCTCCCCGTATCCCTCAATCCCCCACCATCTCCCCGTATCCCTCAATCCCCACCGTCTCCCCGTATCCCTCAATCCCCACCGTCGCCCCGTATCCTTCAATCGCCACCTCCTCCCCGAATCCCTCAATCCCCACCGTCTCCCCGTGTCCCTCAATCCACACCGTCTCCCCGTATCCCTCAGTCCCCACCGTCTCCCCGTATCTCTCAATCCCCACCGTCTCCCCGTATCCCTCAATCCCCACTTTCTCCCCGTATCCCTCAATCCCCACCGTCTTCCCGTATCCCTCAATCCCCACCGTCTCCCCGTATCCCTCAATCCCCACCATCTCCCCGTATCCCTCAATCCCCACCGTCTCCCCGTCTCCCTCAATCCCCACCGTCTCCCCGTATCCCTCAATCCCCACCGTCTCCCCGTATCCCTCAATCCCCACCGTCTCCCCGTATCCCTCAATCCCCACCGTCTCCCCGTATCCCTCAATCCCCACCGACTCCCCGTATCCCTCAATCCCCACCGTCTCCCCGTCTCCCTCAATCGCCACCGTCTCCCCGTTTCCCTCAATCCCCCACCTTCTCCCCGTGTCACTCAATCCCCACCGTCTCCCCGTATCCCTCAATCCCCACCGTCTCCCCGTGTCCCTCAATCCCCACCGTCTCCCTCAATCGCCACCGTCTCCCCGTTTCCCTCAATCCCCACCGTCTCCCCGTATCCCTCAATCCCCCACCGTCTCCCCGTATCCCTCAATCCCCACCGTCTCCCCGTATCCCTCAATCCCCACCGTCTCCCCGTCTCCCTCAATCCCCACCGTCTCCCTCAATCCCCACCATCTCCCCGCATCCCTCAATCCACACCGTCTTCCCGTATCCCTCAATCCCAACCGTGTCCCCGTCTCCCTCAATCCCCACCGTCTCCCCGTCTCCCTCAATCCCCACCGTCTCCCCATATCCCTCAATCCCCACCGTCTCCCCGTATCCCACAATCCCCACCGTCTCCCCGTATCTCTCAATCCCCACCTCCTCCCCGTCTCCCTCAATCCCCACCGTCTCCCCGTATCCCACAATCCCCACCGTCTCCCCGTCTCCCTCAATTCCCCACCGCCTTCCCCGTCTCCCTCAATCCCCCACCGTCTCCCTATATCCCTCAATCCCCCACCGTCTCCCCGTATCCCTCAATCCCCCACCGTCTCCCCGTATCCCTCAATCACCACCTATTCCCCGTATCCCTCAATCCCCCACCGTCTCCCCGTATCCTTCAATCGCCACCTCCTCCCCGAATCCCTCAATCCCCACCGTCTCCCCGTGTCCCTCAATCCACACCGTCTCCCCGTATCCCTCAGTCCCCACCGTCTCCCCGTATCTCTCAATCCCCACCGTCTCCCCGTATCCCTCAATCCCCACTTTCTCCCCGTATCCCTCAATCCCCACCGTCTCCCCGTATCCCTCAATCCACACCGTCTTCCCGTATCCCTCAATCCCCACCGTCTCCCCGTCTCCCTCAATCGCCACCGTCTCCCCGTTTCCCTCAATCCCCCACGTTCTCCCCGTGTCACTCAATCCCCACCGTCTCCCCGTATCCCTCAATCCCCACCGTCTCCCCGTGTCCCTCAATCCCCACCGTCTCCCCGTCTCCCTCAATCGCCACCGTCTCCCCGTTTCCCTCAATCCCCCACCTTCTCCCCGTGTCACTCAATCCCCACCTCCTCCCCGTATCCCTCAATCCCCACCGTCTCCCCGTATCCCTCAATCCCCACCTCCTCCCCTTATCCCTCAATCCCCACCTTCTCCCCGTATCCCTCAATCCCCACCGTCTCCCCTTATCCCTCAATCCCCACCGTCTCCCCGTATCCCTCAATCCCCACCTTCACCCCGTATCCCTCAATCCCCACCTCCTCCCCGTATCCCTCAATCCCCCACCATCTCCCCGTATCCCTCAATCCCCACCGTCTCCCCGTATCCCTCAATCCCCACCGTCGCCCCGTATCCTTCAATCGCCACCTCCTCCCCGAATCCCTCAATCCCCACCGTCTCCCCGTGTCCCTCAATCCACACCGTCTCCCCGTATCCCTCAGTCCCCACCGTCTCCCCGTATCTCTCAATCCCCACCGTCTCCCCGTATCCCTCAATCCCCACTTTCTCCCCGTATCCCTCAATCCCCACCGTCTTCCCGTATCCCTCAATCCCCACCGTCTCCCCGTATCCCTCAATCCCCACCGTCTCCCCGTATCCCTCAATCCCCACCGTCTCCCCGTCTCCCTCAATCCCCACCGTCTCCCCGTATCCCTCAATCCCCACCGTCTCCCCGTATCCCTCAATCCCCACCGTCTCCCCGTATCCCTCAATCCCCACCGTCTCCCCGTATCCCTCAATCCCCACCGACTCCCCGTATCCCTCAATCCCCACCGTCTCCCCGTCTCCCTCAATCGCCACCGTCTCCCCGTTTCCCTCAATCCCCCACCTTCTCCCCGTGTCACTCAATCCCCACCGTCTCCCCGTATCCCTCAATCCCCACCGTCTCCCCGTGTCCCTCAATCCCCACCGTCTCCCTCAATCGCCACCGTCTCCCCGTTTCCCTCAATCCCCACCGTCTCCCCGTATCCCTCAATCCCCCACCGTCTCCCCGTATCCCTCAATCCCCACCGTCTCCCCGTATCCCTCAATCCCCACCGTCTCCCCGTCTCCCTCAATCCCCACCGTCTCCCTCAATCCCCACCATCTCCCCGCATCCCTCAATCCACACCGTCTTCCCGTATCCCTCAATCCCAACCGTGTCCCCGTCTCCCTCAATCCCCACCGTCTCCCCGTCTCCCTCAATCCCCACCGTCTCCCCATATCCCTCAATCCCCACCGTCTCCCCGTATCCCACAATCCCCACCGTCTCCCCGTATCTCTCAATCCCCACCTCCTCCCCGTCTCCCTCAATCCCCACCGTCTCCCCGTATCCCACAATCCCCACCGTCTCCCCGTCTCCCTCAATTCCCCACCGCCTTCCCCGTCTCCCTCAATCCCCCACCGTCTCCCTATATCCCTCAATCCCCCACCGTCTCCCCGTATCCCTCAATCCCCCACCGTCTCCCCGTATCCCTCAATCACCACCTATTCCCCGTATCCCTCAATCCCCCACCGTCTCCCCGTATCCTTCAATCGCCACCTCCTCCCCGAATCCCTCAATCCCCACCGTCTCCCCGTGTCCCTCAATCCACACCGTCTCCCCGTATCCCTCAGTCCCCACCGTCTCCCCGTATCTCTCAATCCCCACCGTCTCCCCGTATCCCTCAATCCCCACTTTCTCCCCGTATCCCTCAATCCCCACCGTCTCCCCGTATCCCTCAATCCACACCGTCTCCCCGTATCCCTCAATCCCCACCGTCTCCCCGTCTCCCTCAATCGCCACCGTCTCCCCGTTTCCCTCAATCCCCCACGTTCTCCCCGTGTCACTCAATCCCCACCGTCTCCCCGTATCCCTCAATCCCCACCGTCTCCCCGTGTCCCTCAATCCCCACCGTCTCCCCGTCTCCCTCAATCGCCACCGTCTCCCCGTTTCCCTCAATCCTCCACCTTCTCCCCGTGTCACTTAATCCCCACCTCCTCCCCGTATCCCTCAATCCCCACCGTCTCCCCGTATCCCTCAATCCCCACCTCCTCCCCTTATCCCTCAATCCCCACCTTCTCCCCGTATCCCTCAATCCCCACCGTCTCCCCTTATCCCTCAATCCCCACCGTCTCCCCGTATCCCTCAATCCCCACCTTCACCCCGTATCCCTCAATCCCCACCTCCTCCCCGTATCCCTCAATCCCCCACCATCTCCCCGTATCCCTCAATCCCCACCGTCTCCCCGTATCCCTCAATCCCCACCGTCGCCCCGTATCCTTCAATCGCCACCTCCTCCCCGAATCCCTCAATCCCCACCGTCTCCCCGTGTCCCTCAATCCACACCGTCTCCCCGTATCCCTCAGTCCCCACCGTCTCCCCGTATCTCTCAATCCCCACCGTCTCCCCGTATCCCTCAATCCCCACTTTCTCCCCGTATCCCTCAATCCCCACCGTCTTCCCGTATCCCTCAATCCCCACCGTCTCCCCGTATCCCTCAATCCCCACCATCTCCCCGTATCCCTCAATCCCCACCGTCTCCCCGTCTCCCTCAATACCCACCGTCTCCCCGTATCCCTCAATCCCCACCGTCTCCCCGTATCCCTCAATCCCCACCGTCTCCCCGTATCCCTCAATCCCCACCGTCTCCCCGTATCCCTCAATCCCCACCGACTCCCCGTATCCCTCAATCCCCACCGTCTCCCCGTCTCCCTCAATCGCCACCGTCTCCCCGTTTCCCTCAATCCCCCACCTTCTCCCCGTATCCCTCAATCCCCACCTCCTCCCCGTATCCCTGAATCCCCACCGTCTCCCCGTATCACTCAATCCCCACCGTCTCCCCGTATCCCTCAATCCCCACCGTCTCCCCGTGTCCCTCAATCCCCACCGTCTCCCTCAATCGCCACCGTCTCCCCGTTTCCCTCAATCCCCACCGTCTCCCCGTATCCCTCAATCCCCCACCGTCTCCCCGTATCCCTCAATCCCCACCGTCTCCCCGTATCCCTCAATCCCCACCGTCTCCCCGTCTCCCTCAATCCCCACCGTCTCCCTCAATCCCCACCATCTCCCCGTCTCCCTCAATCCCCACCGTCTCCCCATATCCCTCAATCCCCACCATCTCCCCGTCTCCCTCAATCCCCACCGTCTCCCCATATCCCTCAATCCCCACCATCTCCCCGTCTCCCTCAATCCCCACCATCTCCCCGTCTCCCTCAATCCCCACCGTCTCCCCGTATCCCTCAATCCCAACCGTGTCCCCGTCTCCCTCAATCCCCACCGTCTCCCCGTCTCCCTCAATCCCCACCGTCTCCCCATATCCCTCAATCCCCACCGTCTCCCCGTATCCCACAATCCCCACCGTCTCCCCGTCTCCCTCAATTCCCCACCGTCTCCCCGTATCCCTCAATCCCCACCGTCTCCCTATATCCCTCAATCCCCCACCGTCTCCCCGTATCCCTCAATCCCCCACCGTCTCCCCGTATCCCTCAATCACCACCTATTCCCCGTATCCCTCAATCCCCCACCGTCTCCCCGTATCCTTCAATCGCCACCTCCTCCCCGAATCCCTCAATCCCCACCGTCTCCCCGTGTCCCTCAATCCACACCGTCTCCCCGTATCCCTCAGTCCCCACCGTCTCCCCGTATCTCTCAATCCCCACCGTCTCCCCGTATCCCTCAATCCCCACTTTCTCCCCGTATCCCTCAATCCCCACCGTCTTCCCGTATCCCTCAATCCCCACCGTCTCCCCGTATCCCTCAATCCCCACCGTCTCCCCGTATCCCTCAATCCCCACCGTCTCCCCGTCTCCCTCAATCCCCACCGTCTCCCCGTCTCCCTCAATCCCCACCGTCTCCCCGTATCCCTCAATCCCCACCGTCTCCCCGTATCCCTCAATCCCCACCGTCTCCCCGTATCCCTCAATCCCCACCGTCTCCCCGTATCCCTCAATCCCCACGTCCTC
This sequence comes from Scyliorhinus torazame, assembly GCF_047496885.1. Taxonomy (NCBI): domain Eukaryota; kingdom Metazoa; phylum Chordata; class Chondrichthyes; order Carcharhiniformes; family Scyliorhinidae; genus Scyliorhinus; species Scyliorhinus torazame. The sequence continues at coordinate 168,489 of NW_027308034.1, read as the reverse complement.
CCCGTATCCCTCAATCCCCACCGTCTCCCCGTATCCCTCAATCCCCACCTCCTCCCCCTATCCCTCAATCCCCACCTCCTCCCCGTCTCCCTCATTCCCCACCGTCTCCCCGTATCTCTCAATCTCCACCTCCTCCCCGTATCCCTCAATCCCCACCGTCTCCCCATATCCCTCAATCCCCCCGTCTCCCCGTCTCCCTCAATCCCCACCGTCTCCCCGTATCCCTCAATCCCCACCTCCTCCCCGTATCCCTCAATCCCCACCGGCTCCCCGTATCCCTCAATCCCCACCGTCTCCCCGACACCCTCAATCCCCACCGTCTCCCCGTATCCCTCAATCCCCACCTCCTCCCCGTATCCCTCAATCCCCACCGTCTCCCCGTATCCCTCAATCCCCACCTACTCCCCGTATCCCTCAATCCCCACCGTCTCCCCGTCTCCCTCAATCCCCACCGTCTCCCCGTATCCCTCAACCCCCACTCCCCGTCTCCCTCAATCCCCACCGTCTCCCCGTATCCCTCAATCCCCACCTCCTCCCCGTATCCCTCAATCCCCACCGTCTCCCCGTATCCCTCAATCCCCACCGTCTCCCCGTATCCCTCAATCCCCACCGTCTCCCCGTCTCCCTCAATCCCCACCGTCTCCCCGTCTCCCTCAATCGCCACCGTCTCCCCGTCTCCCTCAATCGCCACCGTCTCCCCGTTTCCCTCAATCCCCACCGTCTCCCCGTATCCCTCAATCCCCACCGTCACCCTGTATCCCTCAATCCCCACCGTCTCCCCGTCTCCCTCAATCGCCACCGTCTCCCCGTCTCCCTCAATCCCCACCGTCTCCCCGTTTCCCTCAATCCCAACCGTCTCCCCGTATCCCTCAATCCCCCACCGTCTCCCCGTCTCCCTCAATCGCCACCGTCTCCCCGTCTCCCTCAATCCCCACCGTCTCCCCGTTTCCCTCAATCCCAACCGTCTCCCCGTATCCCTCAATCCCCCTCCGTCTCCCCGTATCCCTCAATCCCCACCGTCTCCCCGTATCCCTCAATCCCCCACCGTCTCCCCGTATCCCTCAATCCCCACCGTCTCCCCGTATCCCTCAATCCCCACCGTCTCCCCGTATCCCTCAATCCCCACCGTCTCCCCGTATCCCTCATTCCCCACCGTCTCCCCGTATCCCTCAATCCCCACCGTCTCCCCGTATCCCTCAATCCCCACCTCCTCCCCGTATCCCTCAATCCCCACCGTCTCCCCGTATCTCTCAATCCCCGCCGTCTCCCCGTATCCCTCAATCCCTACCGTCTCCCCGTATCCCTCAATCCCCACCGTCTCCCCGTATCCCTCAATCCCCACCATCTCCCCGTATCCCTCAATCCCCACCGTCTCCCCGTCTCCCTCAATCCCCACCGTCTCCCCGTATCCCTCAATCCCCACCGTCTCCCCGTATCCCTCAATCCCCACTCCCCGTATCCCTCAATCCCCACCGTCTCCCCGTCTCCCTCAATCCCCCACCGTCTCCCCGTATCCCTCAATCCCCACCGTCTCCCCGTCTCCCTCAAACTCCACCGTCTACCCGTCTCCCTCAATCCCCACCGTCTCCCCGTCTCCCTCAATCCCCACCGTCTCCCGGTATCCCTCAATCCCCCACCGTCTCCCCGTCTCCCTCAATCCCCACCGTCTCCCCGTATCCCTCAATCCCCACCGTCTCCCCGTCTCCCTCAATCCCCACCGTCTCCCCGTCTCCCTCAATCCCCACCGTCTCCCCGTATCCCTCAATCCCCACTTTCTCCCCGTATCCCTCAATCCCCACCGTCTCCCCGTCTCCCTCAATCCCCACCGTCTCCCCGTATCCCTCAATCCCCACCGTCTCCCCGTATCCCTCAATCCCCACCGCCTCCCCGTCTCCCTCAATCCCCACCGTATCCCCGTCTCCCTCAATCCCCACCATCTCCCCGTCTCCCTCAATCCCCACCGTCTCCCCGTATCCCTCAATTCCCCACCGTCTCCCCGTCTCCCTCAATCCCCACCGTCTCCCCGTCTCCCTCAATCCCCACCGTCTCCCCGTATCCCTCAATCCCCACCGTCTCCCCGTATCCCTCAATCTCCACCGTCTCCCCGTCTCCCTCAATCCCCACCGTCTCCCCGTTTCCCTCAATCCCAACCGTCTCCCCGTATCCCTCAATCCCCCTCCGTCTCCCCGTATCCCTCAATCCCCACCGTCTCCCCGTATCCCTCAATCCCCCACCGTCTCCCCGTATCCCTCAATCCCCACCGTCTCCCCGTATCCCTCAATCCCCACCGTCTCCCCGTATCCCTCAATCCCCACCGTCTCCCCGTATCCCTCATTCCCCACCGTCTCCCCGTATCCCTCAATCCCCACCGTCTCCCCGTATCCCTCAATCCCCACCTCCTCCCCGTATCCCTCAATCCCCACCGTCTCCCCGTATCTCTCAATCCCCGCCGTCTCCCCGTATCCCTCAATCCCTACCGTCTCCCCGTATCCCTCAATCCCCACCGTCTCCCCGTATCCCTCAATCCCCACCATCTCCCCGTATCCCTCAATCCCCACCGTCTCCCCGTCTCCCTCAATCCCCACCGTCTCCCCGTATCCCTCAATCCCCACCGTCTCCCCGTATCCCTCAATCCCCACTCCCCGTATCCCTCAATCCCCACCGTCTCCCCGTCTCCCTCAATCCCCCACCGTCTCCCCGTATCCCTCAATCCCCACCGTCTCCCCGTCTCCCTCAAACTCCACCGTCTACCCGTCTCCCTCAATCCCCACCGTCTCCCCGTCTCCCTCAATCCCCACCGTCTCCCGGTATCCCTCAATCCCCCACCGTCTCCCCGTCTCCCTCAATCCCCACCGTCTCCCCGTATCCCTCAATCCCCACCGTCTCCCCGTCTCCCTCAATCCCCACCGTCTCCCCGTCTCCCTCAATCCCCACCGTCTCCCCGTATCCCTCAATCCCCACTTTCTCCCCGTATCCCTCAATCCCCACCGTCTCCCCGTCTCCCTCAATCCCCACCGTCTCCCCGTATCCCTCAATCCCCACCGTCTCCCCGTATCCCTCAATCCCCACCGCCTCCCCGTCTCCCTCAATCCCCACCGTATCCCCGTCTCCCTCAATCCCCACCATCTCCCCGTCTCCCTCAATCCCCACCGTCTCCCCGTATCCCTCAATTCCCCACCGTCTCCCCGTCTCCCTCAATCCCCACCGTCTCCCCGTCTCCCTCAATCCCCACCGTCTCCCCGTATCCCTCAATCCCCACCGTCTCCCCGTATCCCTCAATCTCCACCGTCTCCCCGTATCCCTCAATCCCCACCGTCTCCCCGTCTCCCTCAATCCCCACCGTCTCCCCGTATCCCTCAATCCCCACCGTCTCCCCGTATCCCTCAATCCCCACCGTCTCCCCGTATCCCTCAATCCCCACCGTCTCCCCGTATCCCTCAATCCCCACCGTCTCCCCGTATCCCTCAATCCCCACCGTCTCCCCGTCTCCCTCAATCGCCACCGTCTCCCCGTTTCCCTCAATCCCCCACCTTCTCCCCGTGTCACTCAATCCCCACCGTCTCCCCGTATCCCTCAATCCCCACCGTCTCCCCGTGTCCCTCAATCCCCACCGTCTCCCCGTCTCCCTCAATCGCCACCGTCTCCCCGTTTCCCTCAATCCCCCACCTTCTCCCCGTGTCACTCAATCCCCACCGTCTCCCCGTATCCCTCAATCCCCACCGTCTCCCCGTGTCCCTCAATCCCCACCGTCTCCCCATATCCCTCAATCCCCACCGTCTCCCCGTATCCCTCAATCCCCACCGTCTCCCCGTGTCCCTCAATCCACACCGTCTCCCCGTATACCTCAATAACCACCGTCTCCCCGTATCCCTCCATCCCCACCGTCTCCCCCTATCCCTCAATCCCCCACCGTCTCCCCGTATCCCTCAATCCCCTCCGTCTCCCCGTATCCCTCAATCCCCACCGTCTCCCCGTATCCCTCAATCCCCACTCCCCGTATCCCTCAATCCCCACGGTCTCCCCGTATCCCTCAATCCCCACCTCCTCCCCGTATCCCTCAATCCCCACCGTCTCCCCGTCTCCCTCAATCCCCACCGTCTCCCCGTATCCCTCAATCCCCACCGTCTCCCCGTATCCCTCAATCCCCACCGTCTCCCCGTCTCCCTCAATCCCCACCGTCTCCCCGTATCCCTCAATCCCCACCGTCTCCCCGTATCCCTCAATCACCACCTCCTCCCCGTATCCCTCAATCCCCCACCGTCTCCCCGTCTCCCTCAATCCCCACCGTCTCCCCGTATCTCTCAATCCCCACCGTCTCCCCGTATCCCTCAATCCCCACCGTCTCCCCGTATCCCTCAACCCCCACCGTCTCCCCGTCTCCCTCAATCCCCACCGTCTCCCCGTCTCCCTCAATCCCCACCGTCTCCCCGTCTCCCTCAATCCCCACCTCCTCCCCGTATACCTCAATCCCCACCGTCTCCCCGTCTCCCTCAATCCCCACCGTCTCCCTGTATCCCTCAATCCCCACCGTCTCCCCGTATCCCTCAATCCCCACCGTCTCCCTCAATCCCCACCGTCTCCCCGTCTCCCTCAATCCCCACCGTCTCCCCGTATCCCTCAATCCCCACCTCCTCCCCGTATCCCTCAATCCCCACCGTCTCCCCGAATCCCCACCGTCCCCCCGTATCCCTCAATCCCCACCGTCTACCCGTATCCCTCAATCCCCACCGTCTCCCCGTGTCCCTCAATCCCCACCGTCTCCCCGTATCCCTCAATCCCCACCGTCTCCCCGTCTCCCTCAATCCCCCACCGTCTCCCCGTATCCCTCAATCCCCCACCGCCTCCCCGTATCCCTCAATCCCCATCTTAACCCCGTATCTGTCAATCCCCACCGTCTCCCCGTCTCCCTCAATCCCCACCGTCTCCCTCAATCACCACCGTCTCCCCGTATCCCTCAATCCCCACCGTCTCCCCGTATCCCTCAATCCCCACCTCCTCCCCGTATCCCTCAATCCCCACCGTCTCCCCGTATCCCTCAATCCCCACCGTCTCCCCGTATCCCTCAATCCCCACCGTCTCCCCGTATCCCACAATCCCCACCGTCTCCCCGTCTCCCTCAATCCCCACCGTCTCCCCGTCTCCCTCAATCCCCACCGCCTCCCCGTCTCCCTCAATCCCCACCGTATCCCCGTCTCCCTCAATCCCCACCCTCTCCCCGTCTCCCTCAATCCCCACCGTCTCCCCATATCCCTCAATTCCCCACCGTCTCCCCGTCTCCCTCAATCCCCACCGTCTCCCCGTCTCCCTCAATCCCCACCGTCTCCCCGTATCCCTCAATTCCCAACGTCTCCCCGTATCCCTCAATCCCCACCGTCTCCCCGTATCCCACAATCCCCACCTCCACCCCGTATCCCTCAATCCCCACCTTCTCCCGTATCTCTCAATCCCCACCGTCTCCCCGTATCCCTCAATCCCCACCGTCTCCCCGTCTCCCTCAATCCCCACCGTCTCCCTCAATCCCCACCATCTCCCCGCATCCCTCAATCCACACCGTCTCCCCGTATCCCTCAATCCCAACCGTGTCCCCGTCTCCCTCAATCCCCACCGTCTCCCCGTCTCCCTCAATCCCCACCGTCTCCCCGTATCCCTCAATCCCCACCGTCTCCCCGTATGCCACAATCCCCACCGTCTCCCCGTCTCCCTCAATTCCCCACCGCCTTCCCCGTCTCCCTCAATCCCCCACCGTCTCTCCATATCCCTCAATCCCCCACCGTCTCCCCGTATCCCTCAATCCCCCACCGTCTCCCCGTATCCCTCAATCACCACCTATTCCCCGTATCCCTCAATCCCCACCGTCTCCCCGTATCCTTCAATCGCCACCTCCTCCCCGAATCCCTCAATCCCCACCGTCTCCCCGTGTCCCTCAATCCACACCATCTCCCCGTATCCCTCAGTCCCCACCGTCTCCCCGTATCTCTCAATCCCCACCGTCTCCCCGTATCCCTCAATCCCCACTTTCTCCCCGTATCCCTCAATCCCCACCGTCTTCCCGTATCCCTCAATCCCCACCGTCTCCCCGTATCCCTCAATCCCCACCGTCTCCCCGTATCCCTCCATCCCCACCGTCTCCCCGTCTCCCTCAATCCCCACCGTCTCCCCATCTCCCTCAATCCCCACCGTCTCCCCGTATCCCTCAATCCCCACCGTCTCCCCGTATCCCTCAATCCCCACCGTCTCCCCGTATCCCTCAATCCCCACCGTCTCCCCGTATCCCTCAATCCCCACCGTCTCCCCGTATCCCTCAATCCCCACCGTCTCCCCGTCTCCCTAAATCGCCACCGTCTCCCCGTTTCCCTCAATCCCCCACCTTCTCCCCGTGTCACTCAATCCCCACCGTCTCCCCGTATCCCTCAATCCCCACCGTCTCCCCGTGTCCCTCAATCCCCACCGTCTCCCCGTCTCCCTCAATCGCCACCGTCTCCCCGTTTCCCTCAATCCCCCACCTTCTCCCCGTGTCACTCAATCCCCACCGTCTCCCCGTATCCCTCAATCCCCACCGTCTCCCCGTGTCCCTCAATCCCCACCGTCTCCCTATATCCCTCAATCCCCTCCGTCTCCCCGTATCCCTCAATCCCCACCGTCTCCCCGTGTCCCTCAATCCACACCGTCTCCCCGTATACCTCAATAACCACCGTCTCCCCGTATCCCTCCATCCCCACCGTCTCCCCCTATCCCTCAATCCCCCACCGTCTCCCCGTATCCCTCAATCCCCTCCGTCTCCCCGTATCCCTCAATCCCCACCGTCTCCCCGTATCCCTCAATCCCCACTCCCCGTATCCCTCAATCCCCACGGTCTCCCCGTATCCCTCAATCCCCACCTCCTCCCCGTATCCCTCAATCCCCACCGTCTCCCTCAATCCCCACCGTCTCCCCGTATCCCTCAATCCCCACCGTCTCCCCGTATCCCTCAATCCCCACCGTCTCCCCGTCTCCCTCAATCCCCACCGTCTCCCCGTATCCCTCAATCCCCACCGTCTCCCCGTATCCCTCAATCACCACCTCCTCCCCGTATCCCTCAATCCCCCACCGTCTCCCCGTCTCCCTCAATCCCCACCGTCTCCCCGTATCCCTCAATCCCCACCGTCTCCCCGTGTCCCTCAATCCCCACCGTCTCCCCGTATCCCTCAATCCCCACCGTCTCCCCGTATCCCTCAACCCCCACCGTCTCCCCGTCTCCCTCAATCTCCACCGTCTCCCCGTCTCCCTCAATCCCCACCGTCTCCCCGTCTCCCTCAATCCCCACCGTCTCCCTGTATCCCTCAATCCCCACCGTCTCCCCGTATCCCTCAATCCCCACCGTCTCCATCAATCCCCACCGTCTCCCCGTATCCCCCAATCCCCACCTCCTCCCCGTATCCCCCAATCCCCACCTCCTTCCCCGAATCCCTCAATCCCCAACGTCTCCCCGTCTCCCTCAATCCCCACCGTCTCCCCGTCTCCCTCAATCCCCACCGTCTCCCTGTATCCCTCAATCCCCACCGTCTCCCCGTATCCCTCAATCCCCACCGTCTCCATCAATCCCCACCGTCTCCCCGTATCCCCCAATCCCCACCTCCTCCCCGTATCCCCCAATCCCCACCTCCTTCCCCGAATCCCTCAATCCCCAACGTCTCCCCGTATCCCTCAATCCCCACCTCCTCCCCGTATCCCTCAATCCCCACCGTCTCCCCGTATCTCTCAATCCCCACCGTCTCCCCGTATCCCTCAATCCCCACCGTCTCCCCGTATCCCTCAATCCCCACCTCCTCCCCGTATCCCCCAATCCCCACCTCCTTCCCCGAATCCCTCAATCCCCACCTCCTCCCCGTATCCCTCAATCCCCACCTCCTCCCCGTATCCCCCAATCCCCACCTCCTTCCCCGAATCCCTCAATCCCCACCTCCTCCCCGTATCCCTCAATCCCCACCTCCTTCCCCGAATCCCTCAATCCCCAACGTCTCCCCGTATCCCTCAATCCCCAACTCCTCCCCGTATCCCTCAATCCCCACCGTCTCCCCGTATCTCTCAATCCCCACCGTCTCCCCGTATCCCTCAATCCCCACCGTCTCCCCGTATCCCTCAATCCCCACCTCCTCCCCGTATCCCCCAATCCCCACCTCCTTCCCCGAATCCCTCAATCCCCACCTCCTCCCCGTATCCCTCAATCCCCACCTCCTCCCCGTCTCCCTCAATCCCCACCGTCTCCCCGTATCCCTCAATCCCCACCGTCTCCCCGTGTCCCTCAATCCTCACCGCCTCCCCGTCTCCCTCAATCCCCACCGTCTCCCCGTCTCCCTCAATCCCCACCGCCTCCCCGTCTCCGTCAATCCCCACCGTCTCCCCGTCTCCCTCAATCCCCACCGTCTCCCCGTCTCCCTCACTCCCCACCATCTCCCCGTATCCCTCAATTCCCACCGTCTCCCCGTCTCCCTCAATCTCCACCGTCTCCCCGTATCCCTCAATCCCCACCATCTCCCCGTATCCCTCAATCCCCACCGTCTCCCCGTATTCCTCAATCCCCACCGTCTCCCCGTCTCCCTCAATCCCCACCGTCTCCCCGTCTCCCTCAAACCCCACCGTCTCCCCGTCTCCCTCAATCCCCACTGTCTCCCCGTCTCCCTCAATCCCCACCGTCTCCCCGTCTCCCTCAAACCCCACCGTCTCCCCGTATCCCTCAATTCCCCACCGTCTCCCCGTCTCCCTCAATCCCCACCGTCTCCCCGTCTCCCTCAATCCCCACCGTCTCCCCGTATCCCTCAATCCCCACCATCTCCCCGTATCCCTCAATCCCCACCGTCTCCCCGTATCCCTCAATTCCCACCGTCTCCCCGTATCCCTCAATCCCCACCTCCACCCCGTATCCCTCAATCCCCACCTTCTCCCGTATCTCTCAATCCCCACCGTCTCCCCGTATCCCTCAATCCCCACCGTCTCCCCGTCTCCCTCAATCCCCACCGTCTCTCTCAATCCCCACCTTCTCCCCGTATCCCTCAATCCACACCGTCTCCCCGTATCCCTCAATCCCCACCGTCTCCCCGTCTCCCTCAATCCCCACCGTCTCCCCGTCTCCCTCAATCCCCACCGTCTCCCCGTCTCCCTCAATCCCCACCGTCTCTCCGTATCCCTCAATCCACACCGTCTCCCCGTATCCCTCAATCCCCACCTCCTCCCCGTCTCCCTCAATCCCCACCGTCTCCCCGTATCCCTCAATCCACACCGTCTCCCCGTATCCCTCAATCCCCACCGTCTCCCCCTCTCCCTCAATCCCCACCGTCTCCCCGTCTCCCTCAATCCCCACCGTCTCCCCGTCTCCCTCAATCCCCACCGTCTCCCTCAATCCCCACCGTCTCCCCGTCTCCCTCAATCCCCACCATCTCCCCGTATCCCTCAATCCCCACCGTCTCCCCGTATCCCTCAATTCCCCACCATCTCCCCGTCTCCCTCAATCCCCACCTCCTCCCCGTATCCCTCAATCCCCACCTCCTCCCCGTCACCCTCAATCCCCACCTCCTCCCCGTATCCCTCAAACCCCACCTCCTCCCCGTCTCCCTCAATCCCCCACCGTCTCCCCGTCTCCCCCAATCCCCACCTCCTTCCCCGTCTCCCTCAATCCCCACCTCCTCCCCGTTTCCCTCAATCCCCACCTCCTCCCCGTCTCCCTCAATCCCCCACCGTCTCCCCGTATCCCTCAATCCCCACCGTCTCCCCGTCTCCCTCAATCCCCACCGTCTCCCCGTATCCCTCAATCCCCACCGTCTCCCCGTATCCCTCAACCCCCACCGTCTCCCCGTATCCCTCAATACCCACCGTCTCCCCGTATCCCTCAATACCCACCGTCTCCCCGTATCCCTCAATCCTCACCGTCTCCCCCGTCTCCCTCAATCCCACCCGTCTCCCCGTCTCCCTCAATCCCCACCATCTCCCCGTCTCCCTCAATCCCCCACCGTCTCTCCGTCTCCCTCAATCCCCACCGCCTCCCCGTGTCCCTCAATCCCTACCGTCTCCCCGTATCCCTCAATCCCCACCGCCTCCCCGTCTCCCTCAATCCCCCACCGTCTCCCCGTCTCCCTCAATCCCCCACCGTCTCCCCGTATCCCTCAATCCCCACCGCCTCCCCGTCTCCCTCAATCCCCCACCGTCTCCCCGTATCCCTCAATCCCCCACCTCCTCCCCGTCTCCCTCAATCCCCCACCGTCTCCCCGTCTCCCCCAATCCCCACCGACCCCCGTCTCCCTCAATCCCCCACCGTCTCCCCGTCTCCCTCAATCCCCACCTCCTCCCCGTATCCCTCAATCCCCACCTCCTTCCCCGTCTCCCTCAATCCCCCAACGTCTCCCCGTCTCCCTCAATCCCCACCTCCTCCCCGTATCCCTCAATCCCCACCTCCTTCCCCGTCTCCCTCAATCCCCACCGTCTCCCCGTCTCCCTCAATCCCCACCGTCTCCCCGTATCCCTCAATCCCCCACCGTCTCCCCGTCTCCCTCAATCCCCACCGTCTCCCCGTCTCCCTCAATCCCCACCGTCTCCCCGTCTCCCTCAATCCCCACCGTCTCCCCGTCTCCCTCAATCACCACCGTCTCCCTCAATCCCCACCTCCTCCCCGTATCCCTCAATCCCCACCGTCTCCCCGTCTCCCTCAATCCCCACCGTCTCCCCGTATCCCTCAATCCACACCGTCTCCCCGTATCCCTCAATCCCCACCGTCTCCCCGTATCCCTCAATCCCCCACCGTCTCCCCGTATCCCTCAATCCCCACCGTCTCCCCGTCTCCCTCAATCCCCACCGTCTCCCCGTATCCCTCAATCCCCACCGTCTCCCCGTATCCCTCAATCCCCACCGTCTCCCCGTATCCCTCAATCCCCACCGTCTCCCCGTATCCCTCAATCACCACCGTCTCCCCGTATCCCTCAATCCCCACCGTCTCCCCGTATCCCTCAATCCCCACCGTCTCCCCGTCTCCCTCAATCGCCACCGTCTCCCCGTTTCCCTCAATCCCCCACCTTCTCCCCGTGTCACTCAATCCCCACCGTCTCCCCGTATCCCTCAATCCCCACCGTCTCCCCGTGTCCCTCAATCCCCACCGTCTCCCCGTCTCCCTCAATCGCCACCGTCTCCCCGTTTCCCTCAATCCCCCACCTTCTCCCCGTGTCACTCAATCCCCACCGTCTCCCCGTATCCCTCAATCCCCACCGTCTCCCCGTGTCCCTCAATCCACACCGTCTCCCCGTATACCTCAATAACCACCGTCTCCCCGTATCCCTCCATCCCCACCGTCTCCCCCTATCCCTCAATCCCCCACCGTCTCCCCGTATCCCTCAATCCCCTCCGTCTCCCCGTATCCCTCAATCCCCACCGTCTCCCCGTATCCCTCAATCCCCACTCCCCGTATCCCTCAATCCCCACGGTCTCCCCGTATCCCTCAATCCCCACCTCCTCCCCGTATCCCTCAATCCCCACCGTCTCCCTCAATCCCCACCGTCTCCCCGTATCCCTCAATCCCCACCGTCTCCCCGTATCCCTCAATCCCCACCGTCTCCCCGTCTCCCTCAATCCCCACCGTCTCCCCGTATCCCTCAATCCCCACCGCCTCCCCGTATCCCTCAATCACCACCTCCTCCCCGTATCCCTCAATCCCCCACCGTCTCCCCGTCTCCCTCAATCCCCACCGTCTCCCCGTATCCCTCAATCCCCACCGTCTCCCCATATCCCTCAATCCCCACCGTCTCCCCGTATCCCTCAACCCCCACCGTCTCCCCGTCTCCCTCAATCCCCACCGTCTCCCCGTCTCCCTCAATCCCCACCGTCTCCCCGTCTCCCTCAATCCCCACCTCCTCCCCGTATCCCTCAATCCCCACCGTCTCCCCGTCTCCCTCAATCCCCACCGTCTCCCTGTATCCCTCAATCCCCACCGTCTCCCCGTATCCCTCAATCCCCACCGTCTCCATCAATCCCCACCGTCTCCCCGTCTCCCTCAATCCCCACCGTCTCCCCGTATCCCTCAATCCCCACCTCCTCCCCGTATCCCTCAATCCCCACCGTCTCCCCGAATCCCCACCGTCCCCCCGTATCCCTCAATCCCCACCGTCTACCCGTATCCCTCAATCCCCACCGTCTCCCCGTGTCCCTCAATCCCCACCGTCTCCCCGTATCCCTCAATCCCCACCGTCTCCCCGTCTCCCTCAATCCCCTACCGTCTCCCCGTATCCCTCAATCCCCCACCGCCTCCCCGTATCCCTCAATCCCCATCTTAACCCCGTATCTGTCAATCCCCACCGTCTCCCCGTCTCCCTCAATCCCCACCGTCTCCCTCAATCACCACCGTCTCCCCGTATCCCTCAATCCCCACCGTCTCCCCGTATCCCTCAATCCCCACCGTCTCCCCGTATCCCTCAATCCCCATCTTAACCCCGTATCTGTCAATCCCCACCGTCTCCCCGTCTCCCTCAATCCCCACCGTCTCCCTCAATCCCCACCTCCTCCCCGTATCCCTCAATCCCCACCGTCTCCCCGTCTCCCTCAATCCCCACCGTCTCCCCGTATCCCTCAATCCCCACCGTCTCCCCGTATCCCTCAATCCCCACCGTCTCCCCGTATCCCTCAATCCCCCACCGTCTCCCCGTATCCCTCAATCCCCACCGTCTCCCCGTCTCCCTCAATCCCCACCGTCTCCCCGTATCCCTCAATCCCCACCGTCTCCCCGTATCCCTCAATCCCCACCGTCTCCCCGTCTCCCTCAATCCCCACCGTCTCCCCATCTCCCTCAATCCCCACCGTCTCCCCGTATCCCTCAATCCCCACCGTCTCCCCGTATCCCTCAATCCCCACCGTCTCCCCGTATCCCTCAATCCCCACCGTCTCCCCGTATCCCTCAATCCCCACCGTCTCCCCGTATCCCTCAATCCCCACCGTCTCCCCGTCTCCCTCAATCGCCACCGTCTCCCCGTTTCCCTCAATCCCCCACCTTCTCCCCGTGTCACTCAATCCCCACCGTCTCCCCGTATCCCTCAATCCCCACCGTCTCCCCGTGTCCCTCAATCCCCACCGTCTCCCCGTCTCCCTCAATCGCCACCGTCTCCCCGTTTCCCTCAATCCCCCACCTTCTCCCCGTGTCACTCAATCCCCACCGTCTCCCCGTATCCCTCAATCCCCACCGTCTCCCCGTGTCCCTCAATCCCCACCGTCTCCCTATATCCCTCAATCCCCTCCGTCTCCCCGTATCCCTCAATCCCCACCGTCTCCCCGTGTCCCTCAATCCACACCGTCTCCCCGTATACCTCAATAACCACCGTCTCCCCGTATCCCTCCAACCCCACCGTCTCCCCCTATCCCTCAATCCCCCACCGTCTCCCCGTATCCCTCAATCCCCTCCGTCTCCCCGTATCCCTCAATCCCCACCGTCTCCCCGTATCCCTCAATCCCCACTCCCCGTATCCCTCAATCCCCACGGTCTCCCCGTATCCCTCAATCCCCACCTCCTCCCCGTATCCCTCAATCCCCACCGTCTCCCTCAATCCCCACCGTCTCCCCGTATCCCTCAATCCCCACCGTCTCCCCGTATCCCTCAATCCCCACCGTCTCCCCGTCTCCCTCAATCCCCACCGTCTCCCCGTATCCCTCAATCCCCACCGTCTCCCCGTATCCCTCAATCACCACCTCCTCCCCGTATCCCTCAATCCCCCACCGTCTCCCCGTCTCCCTCAATCCCCACCGTCTCCCCGTATCCCTCAATCCCCACCGTCTCCCCGTATCCCTCAATCCCCACCGTCTCCCCGTATCCCTCAACCCCCACCGTCTCCCCGTCTCCCTCAATCCCCACCGTCTCCCCGTCTCCCTCAATCCCCACCGTCTCCCCGTCTCCCTCAATCCCCACCTCCTCCCCGTATCCCTCAATCCCCACCGTCTCCCCGTCTCCCTCAATCCCCACCGTCTCCCTGTATCCCTCAATCCCCACCGTCTCCCCGTATCCCTCAATCCCCACCGTCTCCATCAATCCCCACCGTCTCCCCGTCTCCCTCAATCCCCACCGTCTCCCCGTATCCCTCAATCCCCACTCCCCGTATCCCTCAATCCCCACGGTCTCCCCGTATCCCTCAATCCCCACCTCCTCCCCGTATCCCTCAATCCCCACCGTCTCCCTCAATCCCCACCGTCTCCCCGTATCCCTCAATCCCCACCGTCTCCCCGTATCCCTCAATCCCCACCGTCTCCCCGTCTCCCTCAATCCCCACCGTCTCCCCGTATCCCTCAATCCCCACCGTCTCCCCGTATCCCTCAATCACCACCTCCTCCCCGTATCCCTCAATCCCCCACCGTCTCCCCGTCTCCCTCAATCCCCACCGTCTCCCCGTATCCCTCAATCCCCACCGTCTCCCCGTATCCCTCAATCCCCACCGTCTCCCCGTATCCCTCAACCCCCACCGTCTCCCCGTCTCCCTCAATCCCCACCGTCTCCCCGTCTCCCTCAATCCCCACCGTCTCCCCGTCTCCCTCAATCCCCACCTCCTCCCCGTATCCCTCAATCCCCACCGTCTCCCCGTCTCCCTCAATCCCCACCGTCTCCCTGTAATCCTCAATCCCCACCGTCTCCCCGTATCCCTCAATCCCCACCGTGTCCATCAATCCCCACCGTCTCCCCGTCTCCCTCAATCCCCACCGTCTCCCCGTATCCCTCAATCCCCACCTCGTTCCCGTATCCCTCAATCCCCACCGTCTCCCCGTGTCCCTCAATCCCCACCGTCTCCCCGTATCCCTCAATCCCCACCGTCTCCCCGTCTCCCTCAATCCCCACCGTCTCCCCGTATCCCTCAATCCCCACCGTCTCCCCGTATCCCTCAATCCCCACCGTCTCCCCGTATCCCTCAATCCCCACCGTCTCCCCGTCTCCCTCAATCGCCACCGTCTCCCCGTTTCCCTCAATCCCCCACCTTCTCCCCGTGTCACTCAATCCCCACCGTCTCCCCGTATCCCTCAATCCCCACCGTCTCCCCGTGTCCCTCAATCCCCACCGTCTCCCCGTCTCCCTCAATCGCCACCGTCTCCCCGTTTCCCTCAATCCCCCACCTTCTCCCCGTGTCACTCAATCCCCACCGTCTCCCCGTATCCCTCAATCCCCACCGTCTCCCCGTGTCCCTCAATCCCCACCGTCTCCCTATATCCCTCAATCCCCTCCGTCTCCCCGTATCCCTCAATCCCCACCGTCTCCCCGTGTCCCTCAATCCACACCGTCTCCCCGTATACCTCAATAACCACCGTCTCCCCGTATCCCTCCATCCCCACCGTCTCCCCCTATCCCTCAATCCCCCACCGTCTCCCCGTATCCCTCAATCCCCTCCGTCTCCCCGTATCCCTCAATCCCCACCGTCTCCACGTATCCCTCAATCCCCACTCCCCGTATCCCTCAATCCCCACGGTATCCCCGTATCCCTCAATCCCCACCTCCTCCCCGTATCCCTCAATCCCCACCGTCTCCCTCAATCCCCACCGTCTCCCCGTATCCCTCAATCCCCACCGTCTCCCCGTATCCCTCAATCCCCACCGTCTCCCCGTCTCCCTCAATCCCCACCGTCTCCCCGTATCCCTCAATCCCCACCGTCTCCCCGTATCCCTCAATCACCACCTCCTCCCCGTATCCCTCAATCCCCCACCGTCTCCCCGTCTCCCTCAATCCCCACCGTCTCCCCGTATCCCTCAATCCCCACCGTCTCCCCGTATCCCTCAATCCCCACCGTCTCCCCGTATCCCTCAACCCCCACCGTCTCCCCGTCTCCCTCAATCCCCACCGTCTCCCCGTCTCCCTCAATCCCCACCGTCTCCCCGTCTCCCTCAATCCCCACCTCCTCCCCGTATCCCTCAATCCCCACCGTCTCCCCGTCTCCCTCAATCCCCACCGTCTCCCTGTATCCCTCAATCCCCACCGTCTCCCCGTATCCCTCAATCCCCACCGTCTCCATCAATCCCCACCGTCTCCCCGTCTCCCTCAATCCCCACCGTCTCCCCGTATCCCTCAATCCCCACCGTCTCCACGTATCCCTCAATCCCCCACCGCCTCCCCGTATCCCTCAATCCCCATCTTAACCCCGTATCTGTCAATCCCCACCGTCTCCCCGTCTCCCTCAATCCCCACCGTCTCCCTCAATCACCACCGTCTCCCCGTATCCCTCAATCCCCACCGTCTCCCCGTATCCCTCAATCCCCACCGTCTCCCCGTATCCCTCAATCCCCATCTTAACCCCGTATCTGTCAATCCCCACCGTCTCCCCGTCTCCCTCAATCCCCACCGTCTCCCCGTATCCCTCAATCCCCACCGTCTACCCGTATCCCTCAATCCCCACCGTCTCCCCGTGTCCCTCAATCCCCACCGTCTCCCCGTATCCCTCAATCCCCACCGTCTCGCCGTCTCCCTCAATCCCCCATCGTCTCCCCGTATCCCTCAATCCCCCACCGCCTCCCCGTATCCCTCAATCCCCATCTTGACCCCGTATCTGTCAATCCCCACCGTCTCCCCGTCTCCCTCAATCCCCACCGTCTCCCTCAATCCCCACCGTCTCCCCGTCTCCCTCAATCCCCACCGTCTCCCCGTATCCCTCAATCCCCACCTCCTCCCCGTATCCCTCAAACCCCCACCGTCACCCCGTATCCCTCAATCCCCACCTCCCCCGTATCCCCCAATCCCCACCTCCTTCCCCGAATCCCTCAATCCCCACCTCCTCCCCGTATCCCTCAATCCCCACCTCCTCCCCGTATCCCCCAATCCCCACCTCCTTCCCCGAATCCCTCAATCCCCACCTCCTCCCCGTATCCCTCAATCCCCACCTCCTTCCCCGAATCCCTCAATCCCCAACGTCTCCCCGTATCCCTCAATCCCCACCTCCTCCCCGTATCCCTCAATCCCCACCGTCTCCCCGTATCTCTCAATCCCCACCGTCTCCCCGTATCCCTCAATCCCCACCGTCTCCCCGTATCCCTCAATCCCCACCGTCTCCCCGTATCCCTCAATCCCCACCGTCTCCCCGTATCCCTCAATCCCCACCTCCTCCCCGTCTCCCTCAATCCCCACCGTCTCCCCGTATCCCTCAATCCCCACCGTCTCCCCGTGTCCCTCAATCCCCACCGCCTCCCCGTCTCCCTCAATCCCCACCGTCTCCCCGTCTCCCTCAATCCCCACCGCCTCCCCGTCTCCGTCAATCCCCACCGTCTCCCCGTCTCCCTCAATCCCCACCGTCTCCCCGTCTCCCTCACTCCCCACCGTCTCCCCGTATCCCTCAATTCCCACCGTCTCCCCGTCTCCCTCAATCTCCACCTCCTCCCCGTCTCCCTCAATCCCCACTGTCTCCCCGTCTCCCTCAATCCCCACCGTCTCCCCGTCTCCCTCAAACCCCACCGTCTCCCCGTATCCCTCAATTCCCCACCGTCTCCCCGTCTCCCTCAATCCCCACCGTCTCCCCGTCTCCCTCAATCCCCACCGTCTCCCCGTATCCCTCAATCCCCACCATCTCCCCGTATCCATCAATCCCCACCGTCTCCCCGTATCCCTCAATTCCCACCGTCTCCCCGTATCCCTCAATCCCCACCTCCACCCCGTATCCCTCAATCCCCACCTTCTCCCGTATCTCTCAATCCCCACCGTCTCCCCGTATCCCTCAATCCCCACCGTCTCCCCGTCTCCCTCAATCCCCACCGTCTCCCTCAATCCCCACCTTCTCCCCGTATCCCTCAATCCACACCGTCTCCCCGTATCCCTCAATCCCCACCGTCTCCCCGTCTCCCTCAATCCCCACCGTCTCCCCGTCTCCCTCAATCCCCACCGTCTCCCCGTCTCCCTCAATCCCCACCGTCTCCCCGTATCCCTCAATCCACACCGTCTCCCCGTATCCCTCAATCCCCACCTCCTCCCCGTCTCCCTCAATCCCCACCGTCTCCCCGTATCCCTCAATCCACACCGTCTCCCCGTATCCCTCAATCCCCACCGTCTCCCCATCTCCCTCAATCCCCACCGTCTCCCCGTCTCCCTCAATCCCCACCGTCTCCCCGTCTCCCTCAATCCCCACCGTCTCCCTCAATCCCCACCGTCTCCCCGTCTCCCTCAATCCCCACCGTCTCCCCGTCTCCCTCAATCCCCACCGTCTCCCTCAATCCCCACCGTCTCCCCGTCTCCCTCAATCCCCACCGTCTCCCCGTATCCCTCAATTCCCCACCATCTCCCCGTCTCCCTCAATCCCCACCTCCTCCCCGTATCCCTCAATCCCCACCTCCTCCCCGTCACCCTCAATCCCCACCTCCTCCCCGTATCCCTCAAACCCCACCTCCTCCCCGTCTCCCTCAATCCCCCACCGTCTCCCCGTCTCCCCCAATCCCCACCTCCTTCCCCGTCTCCCTCAATCCCCACCTCCTCCCCGTTTCCCTCAATCCCCACCTCCTCCCCGTCTCCCTCAATCCCCCACCATCTCCCCGTATCCCCCAATCCCCACCTCCTCCCCGTCTCCCTCAATCCCCACCGTCTCCCCGTATCCCTCAATCCCCACCGTCTCCCCGTCTCCCTCAATCCCCACCGTCTCCCCGTATCCCTCAATCCCCAACGTCTCCCCGTATCCCTCAACCCCCACCGTCTCCCCGTATCCCTCAATACCCACCGTCTCCCCGTATCCCTCATTACCCACCGTCTCCCCGTATCCCTCAATCCTCACCGTCTCCCCGTCTCCCTCAATCCCACCCGTCTCCCCGTCTCCCTCAATCCCCACCGTCTCCCCGTCTCCCTCAATCCCCCACCGTCTCCCCGTCTCCCTCAATCCCCACCTCCTCCCCGTCTCCCTCAATCCCCCACCGTCTCCCCGTCTCCTCCAATCCCCACCGACCCCCGTCTCCCTCAATCCCCCACCGTCTCCCCGTCTCCCTCAATCCCCACCTCCTCCCTGTATCCCTCAATCCCCACCTCCTTCCCCGTCTCCCTCAATCCCCCACCGTCTCCCCGTCTCCCTCAATCCCCACCGTCTCCCCGTCTCCCTCAATCCCCACCGTCTCCCCGTCTCCCTCAATCCCCACCGTCTCCCCGTCTCCCTCAATCCCCACCGTCTCCCTCAATCCCCACCTCCTCCCCGTATCCCTCAATCCCCACCGTCTCCCCGTATCCCTCAATCCCCACCGTCTCCCCGTATCCCTCAATCCCCACCGTCTCCCCGTATCCCTCAATCCCCCACCGTCTCCCCGTATCCCTCAATCCCCACCGTCTCCCCGTCTCCCTCAATCCCCACCGTCTCCCCGTATCCCTCAATCCCCACCTCCTCCCCGTATCCCTCAATCCCCACCGTCACCCTCAATCCCCACCGTCTCCCCGTGTCCCTCAATCCCCACCCCCTCCCCGTATCCCTCAATCCCCACCGTCTCCCCGTGTCCCTCAATCCCCACCGTCTCCCCGTATCCCTCAATCCCCACCGTCACCCCGTCTCCCTCAATCCCCCACCGCCTCCCCGTATCCCTCAATCCCCATCTTAACCCCGTATCTGTCAATCCCCACCGTCTCCCCGTCTCCCTCAATCCCCACCGTCTCCCTCAATCCCCACCGTCTCCCCGTCTCCCTCAATCCCCACCGTCTCCCCGTATCCCTCAATCCCCACCTCCTCCCCGTCTCCCTCAATCCCCACCTCCTCCCCGTATCCCCCAATCCCCACCTCCTCCCCGTATCCCCCAATCCCCACCTCCTCCCCGTATCCCCCAATCCACACCTCCTTCCCCGAATCCCTCAATCCCCACCTCCTTCCCCGAATCCCTCAATCCCCAACGTCTCCCCGTATCCCTCAATCCCCACCTCCTCCCCGTATCCCTCAATCCCCACCGTCTCCCCGTATCTCTCAATCCCCACCGTCTCCCCGTATCCCTCAATCCCCACCGTCTCCCCGTATCCCTCAATCCCCACCGTCTCCCCGTATCCCTCAATCCCCACCCTCTCCCCGTGTCCCTCAATCCCCACCGCCTCCCCGTCTCCCTCAATCCCCACCGTCTCCCCGTCTCCCTCAATCCCCACCGCCTCCCAGTCTCCGTCAATCCCCACCGTCTCCCCATCTCCCTCAATCCCCACCGTCTCCCCGTCTCCCTCAATCCCCACCGTCTCCCCGTATCCCTCAATTCCCCACCGTCTCCCCGTCTCCCTCAATCCCCACCGCCTCCCCGTCTCCCTCAATCCCCACCGTATCCCCGTCTCCCTCAATCCCCACCTTCTCCCCGTCTCCCTCAATCCCCACCGTCTCCCCGTATCCCTCAATTCCCCACCGTCTCCCCGTCTCCCTCAATCCCCACCGTCTCCCCGTCTCCCTCAATCCCCACCGTCTCCCCGTATCCCTCAATCCCCACCGTCTCCCCGTATCCCTCAATTCCCAACGTCTCCCCGTATCCCTCAATCCCCACCTCCACCCCGTATCCCTCAATCCCCACCTTCTCCCGTATCTCTCAATCCCCACCGTCTCCCCGTATCCCTCAATCCCCACCGTCTCCCCGTCTCCCTCAATCCCCACTGTCTCCCTCAATCCCCACCATCTCCCCGCATCCCTCAATCTACACCGTCTCCCCGTATCCCTCAATCCCAACCGTGTCCCCGTCTCCCTCAATCCCCACCGTCTCCCCGTCTCCCTCAATCCCCACCGTCTCCCCGTATCCCTCAATCCCCACCGTCTCCCCGTATCCCACAATCCCCACCGTCTCCCCGTCTCCCTCAATTCCCCACCGCCTTCCCCGTCTCCCTCAATCCCCCACCGTCTCCCCATATCCCTCAATCCCCCACCGTCTCCCCGTATCCCTCAATCCCCCACCGTCTCCCCGTATCCCTCAATCACCACCTATTCCCCGTATCCCTCAATTCCCCACCGTCTCCCCGTCTCCCTCAATCCCCACCGTCTCCCCGAATCCCTCACTCCCCACCGTCTCACCGTGTCCCTCAATCCACACCGTCTCCCCGTATCCCTCAGTCCCCACCGTCTCCCCGTATCTCTCAATCCCCACCGTCTCCCCGTATCCCTCAATCCCCACTTTCTCCCCGTATCCCTCAATCCCCACCGTCTTCCCGTATCCCTCAATCCCCACCGTCTCCCCGTATCCCTCAATCCCCACCGTCTCCCCGTATCCCTCAATCCCCACCGTCTCCCCGTCTCCCTCAATCCCCACCGTCTCCCTCAATCCCCACCGTCTCCCCGTATCCCTCAATCCCCACCGTCTCCCCGTATCCCTCAATCCCCACCGTCTCCCCGTATCCCTGAATCCCCACCGTCTCCCCGTATCCCTCAATCCCCACCGTCTCCCCGTATCCCTCAATCCCCACCGTCTCCCCGACTCCCTCAATCGCCACCGTCTCCCCGTTTCCCTCAATCCCCCACCTTCTCCCCGTGTTACTCAATCCCCACCGTCTCCCCGTATCCCTCAATCCCCACCGTCTCCCCGTGTCCCTCAATCCCCACCGTCTCCCCGTCTCCCTCAATCGCCACCGTCTCCCCGTTTCCCTCAATCCCCCACCTTCTCCCCGTGTCACTCAATCCCCACCGTCTCCCCGTATCCCTCAATCCCCACCGTCTCCCCGTGTCCCTCAATCCCCACCGTCTCCCCATATCCCTCAATCCCCACCGTCTCCCCGTATCCCTCAATCCCCTCCGTCTCCCCGTATCCCTCAATCCCCACCGTCTCCCCGTATCCCTCAATCCCCACGGTCTCCCCGTATCCCTCAATCCCCACCTCCTCCCCGTATCCCTCAATCCCCACCGTCTCCCCGTATCCCTCAATCCCCACCTCCTCCCCGTATCCCTCAATCCCCACCTCCTCCCCGTCTCCCTCATTCCCCACTGTCTCCCCGTATCTCTCAATCTCCACCTCCTCCCCGTATCCCTCAATCCCCACCGTCTCCCCGTATCCCTCAATCCCCCCGTCTCCCCGTATCCCTCAATCCCCACCGTCTCCCCGTATCCCTCAATCCCCACCTCCTCCCCGTATCCCTCAATCCCCACCGTCTCCCCGTATCCCTCAATCCCCACCTACTCCCCGTATCCCTCAATCCCCACCGTCTCCTCGTATCTCTCAATCCCCCCGTCTCCCCGTATCCCTCAATCCCCACCGTCTCCCCATATCCCTCAATCCCCACCTCCTCCCCGTATCCCTCAATCCCCACCGTCTCCCCGTATCCCTCAATCCCCACCTACTCCCCGTATCCCACAATCCCCAACGTTTCCCCCTATCCCTCAGTCGCCCACCCTCTCCCCGTATCCCTCAATCCCCACCTCCTCCCCTTATCCCTCAATCCCCACCTTCTCCCCGTATCCCTCAATCCCCACCGTCTCCCCGCATCCCTCAATCCCCACCTTCACCCCGTATCCCTCAATCCCCACCTCCTCCCCGTATCCCTCAATCCCCCACCATCTCCCCGTATCCCTCAATCCCCACCGTCTCCCCGTATCCCTCAATCCCCACCGTCGCCCCGTATCCTTCAATCGCCACCTCCTCCCCGAATCCCTCAATCCCCACCGTCTCCCCGTGTCCCTCAATCCACACCGTCTCCCCGTATCCCTCAGTCCCCACCGTCTCCCCGTATCTCTCAATCCCCACCGTCTCCCCGTATCCCTCAATCCCCACTTTCTCCCCGTATCCCTCAATCCCCACCGTCTTCCCGTATCCCTCAATCCCCACCGTCTCCCCGTATCCCTCAATCCCCACCGTCTCCCCGTATCCCTCAATCCCCACCGTCTCCCCGTATCCCTCAATCCCCACCGTCTCCCCGTATCCCTCAATCCCCACCGTATCCCCGTATCTCTCAATCCCCACCGTCTCCCCGTCTCCCTCAATCCCCACCGTCTCCCCGTATCCCTCAATCCCCACCGTCTCCCCGTATCCCTCAATCCCCACCGTCACCCCGTATCCCTCAATCCCCACCGTCTCCCCGTATCCCTCAATCCCCACCGTCTCCCCGTATCCCTCAATCCCCACCGTCTCCCCGTCTCCCTCAATCGCCACCGTCTCCCCGTTTCCCTCAATCCCCCACCTTCTCCCCGTGTCACTCAATCCCCACCGTCTCCCCGTATCCCTCAATCCCCACCGTCTCCCCGTGTCCCTCAATCCCCACCGTCTCCCTCAATCGCCACCGTCTCCCCGTTTCCCTCAATCCCCACCGTCTCCCTCAATCCCCCACCGTCTCCCCGTATCCCTCAATCCCCACCGTCGCCCCGTATCCTTCAATCGCCACCTCCTCCCCGAATCCCTCAATCCCCACCGTCTCCCCGTGTCCCTCAATCCACACCGTCTCCCCGTATCCCTCAGTCCCCACCGTCTCCCCGTATCTCTCAATCCCCACCGTCTCCCCGTATCCCTCAATCCCCACTTTCTCCCCGTATCCCTCAATCCCCACCGTCTTCCCGTATCCCTCAATCCCCACCGTCTCCCCGTATCCCTCAATCCCCACCGTCTCCCCGTATCCCTCAATCCCCACCGTCTCCCCGTATCCCTCAATCCCCACCGTCTCCCCGTATCCCTCAATCCCCACCGTATCCCCGTATCTCTCAATCCCCACCGTCTCCCTCAATCCCCACCGTCTCCCCGTATCCCTCAATCCCCACCGTCTCCCCGTATCCCTCAATCCCCACCGTCACCCCGTATCCCTCAATCCCCACCGTCTCCCCGTATCCCTCAATCCCCACCGTCTCCCCGTATCCCTCAATCCCCACCGTCTCCCCGTCTCCCTCAATCGCCACCGTCTCCCCGTTTCCCTCAATCCCCCACCTTCTCCCCGTGTCACTCAATCCCCACCGTCTCCCCGTATCCCTCAATCCCCACCGTCTCCCCGTGTCCCTCAATCCCCACCGTCTCCCTCAATCGCCACCGTCTCCCCGTTTCCCTCAATCCCCACCGTCTCCCTCAATCCCCCACCGTCTCCCCGTATCCCTCAATCCCCACGGTCTCCCCGTATCCCTCAATCCCCACCTCCTCCCCGTATCCCTCAATCCCCACCGTCTCCCCGTATCCCTCAATCCCCACCTCCTCCCCGTATCCCTCAATCCCCACCTCCTCCCCGTCTCCCTCATTCCCCACTGTCTCCCCGTATCTCTCAATCTCCACCTCCTCCCCGTATCCCTCAATCCCCACCGTCTCCCCGTATCCCTCAATCCCCCCGTCTCCCCGTATCCCTCAATCCCCACCGTCTCCCCGTATCCCTCAATCCCCACCTCCTCCCCGTATCCCTCAATCCCCACCGTCTCCCCGTATCCCTCAATCCCCACCTACTCCCCGTATCCCTCAATCCCCACCGTCTCCTCGTATCTCTCAATCCCCCCGTCTCCCCGTATCCCTCAATCCCCACCGTCTCCCCATATCCCTCAATCCCCACCTCCTCCCCGTATCCCTCAATCCCCACCGTCTCCCCGTATCCCTCAATCCCCACCTACTCCCCGTATCCCACAATCCCCAACGTTTCCCCCTATCCCTCAGTCGCCCACCCTCTCCCCGTATCCCTCAATCCCCACCTCCTCCCCTTATCCCTCAATCCCCACCTTCTCCCCGTATCCCTCAATCCCCACCGTCTCCCCGCATCCCTCAATCCCCACCTTCACCCCGTATCCCTCAATCCCCACCTCCTCCCCGTATCCCTCAATCCCCCACCATCTCCCCGTATCCCTCAATCCCCACCGTCTCCCCGTATCCCTCAATCCCCACCGTCGCCCCGTATCCTTCAATCGCCACCTCCTCCCCGAATCCCTCAATCCCCACCGTCTCCCCGTGTCCCTCAATCCACACCGTCTCCCCGTATCCCTCAGTCCCCACCGTCTCCCCGTATCTCTCAATCCCCACCGTCTCCCCGTATCCCTCAATCCCCACTTTCTCCCCGTATCCCTCAATCCCCACCGTCTTCCCGTATCCCTCAATCCCCACCGTCTCCCCGTATCCCTCAATCCCCACCGTCTCCCCGTATCCCTCAATCCCCACCGTCTCCCCGTATCCCTCAATCCCCACCTCCTCCCCGTATCCCTCAATCCCCACCGTCTCCCCGTATCCCTCAATCCCCACCTACTCCCCGTATCCCACAATCCCCAACGTTTCCCCCTATCCCTCAGTCGCCCACCCTCTCCCCGTATCCCTCAATCCCCACCTCCTCCCCTTATCCCTCAATCCCCACCTTCTCCCCGTATCCCTCAATCCCCACCGTCTCCCCGCATCCCTCAATCCCCACCTTCACCCCGTATCCCTCAATCCCCACCTCCTCCCCGTATCCCTCAATCCCCCACCATCTCCCCGTATCCCTCAATCCCCACCGTCTCCCCGTATCCCTCAATCCCCACCGTCGCCCCGTATCCTTCAATCGCCACCTCCTCCCCGAATCCCTCAATCCCCACCGTCTCCCCGTGTCCCTCAATCCACACCGTCTCCCCGTATCCCTCAGTCCCCACCGTCTCCCCGTATCTCTCAATCCCCACCGTCTCCCCGTATCCCTCAATCCCCACTTTCTCCCCGTATCCCTCAATCCCCACCGTCTTCCCGTATCCCTCAATCCCCACCGTCTCCCCGTATCCCTCAATCCCCACCGTCTCCCCGTATCCCTCAATCCCCACCGTCTCCCCGTATCCCTCAATCCCCACCGTCTCCCCGTATCCCTCAATCCCCACCGTATCCCCGTATCTCTCAATCCCCACCGTCTCCCCGTCTCTCTCAATCCCCACCGTCTCCCCGTATCCCTCAATCCCCACCGTCTCCCCGTATCCCTCAATCCCCACCGTCACCCCGTATCCCTCAATCCCCACCGTCTCCCCGTATCCCTCAATCCCCACCGTCTCCCCGTATCCCTCAATCCCCACCGTCTCCCCGTCTCCCTCAATCGCCACCGTCTCCCCGTTTCCCTCAATCCCCCACCTTCTCCCCGTGTCACTCAATCCCCACCGTCTCCCCGTATCCCTCAATCCCCACCGTCTCCCCGTGTCCCTCAATCCCCACCGTCTCCCTCAATCGCCACCGTCTCCCCGTTTCCCTCAATCCCCACCGTCTCCCTCAATCCCCCACCGTCTCCCC
Source organism: Scyliorhinus torazame (assembly GCF_047496885.1). Lineage (NCBI taxonomy): Eukaryota > Metazoa > Chordata > Chondrichthyes > Carcharhiniformes > Scyliorhinidae > Scyliorhinus > Scyliorhinus torazame. The sequence continues at coordinate 142,431 of NW_027308034.1, read as the reverse complement.
GTATCCCTCAATCCCCACCGTCGCCCCGTATCCTTCAATCGCCACCTCCTCCCCGAATCCCTCAATCCCCACCGTCTCCCCGTGTCCCTCAATCCACACCGTCTCCCCGTATCCCTCAGTCCCCACCGTCTCCCCGTATCTCTCAATCCCCACCGTCTCCCCGTATCCCTCAATCCCCACTTTCTCCCCGTATCCCTCAATCCCCACCGTCTTCCCGTATCCCTCAATCCCCACCGTCTCCCCGTATCCCTCAATCCCCACCGTCTCCCCGTATCCCTCAATCCCCACCGTCTCCCCGTATCCCTCAATCCCCACCGTCTCCCCGTATCCCTCAATCCCCACCGTATCCCCGTATCTCTCAATCCCCACCGTCTCCCTCAATCCCCACCGTCTCCCCGTATCCCTCAATCCCCACCGTCTCCCCGTATCCCTCAATCCCCACCGTCACCCCGTATCCCTCAATCCCCACCGTCTCCCCGTATCCCTCAATCCCCACCGTCTCCCCGTATCCCTCAATCCCCACCGTCTCCCCGTCTCCCTCAATCGCCACCGTCTCCCCGTTTCCCTCAATCCCCCACCTTCTCCCCGTGTCACTCAATCCCCACCGTCTCCCCGTATCCCTCAATCCCCACCGTCTCCCCGTGTCCCTCAATCCCCACCGTCTCCCTCAATCGCCACCGTCTCCCCGTTTCCCTCAATCCCCACCGTCTCCCTCAATCCCCCACCGTCTCCCCGTATCCCTCAATCCCCACGGTCTCCCCGTATCCCTCAATCCCCACCTCCTCCCCGTATCCCTCAATCCCCACCGTCTCCCCGTATCCCTCAATCCCCACCTCCTCCCCGTATCCCTCAATCCCCACCTCCTCCCCGTCTCCCTCATTCCCCACTGTCTCCCCGTATCTCTCAATCTCCACCTCCTCCCCGTATCCCTCAATCCCCACCGTCTCCCCGTATCCCTCAATCCCCCCGTCTCCCCGTATCCCTCAATCCCCACCGTCTCCCCGTATCCCTCAATCCCCACCTCCTCCCCGTATCCCTCAATCCCCACCGTCTCCCCGTATCCCTCAATCCCCACCTACTCCCCGTATCCCTCAATCCCCACCGTCTCCTCGTATCTCTCAATCCCCCCGTCTCCCCGTATCCCTCAATCCCCACCGTCTCCCCATATCCCTCAATCCCCACCTCCTCCCCGTATCCCTCAATCCCCACCGTCTCCCCGTATCCCTCAATCCCCACCTACTCCCCGTATCCCACAATCCCCAACGTTTCCCCCTATCCCTCAGTCGCCCACCCTCTCCCCGTATCCCTCAATCCCCACCTCCTCCCCTTATCCCTCAATCCCCACCTTCTCCCCGTATCCCTCAATCCCCACCGTCTCCCCGCATCCCTCAATCCCCACCTTCACCCCGTATCCCTCAATCCCCACCTCCTCCCCGTATCCCTCAATCCCCCACCATCTCCCCGTATCCCTCAATCCCCACCGTCTCCCCGTATCCCTCAATCCCCACCGTCGCCCCGTATCCTTCAATCGCCACCTCCTCCCCGAATCCCTCAATCCCCACCGTCTCCCCGTGTCCCTCAATCCACACCGTCTCCCCGTATCCCTCAGTCCCCACCGTCTCCCCGTATCTCTCAATCCCCACCGTCTCCCCGTATCCCTCAATCCCCACTTTCTCCCCGTATCCCTCAATCCCCACCGTCTTCCCGTATCCCTCAATCCCCACCGTCTCCCCGTATCCCTCAATCCCCACCGTCTCCCCGTATCCCTCAATCCCCACCGTCTCCCCGTATCCCTCAATCCCCACCGTCTCCCCGTATCCCTCAATCCCCACCGTATCCCCGTATCTCTCAATCCCCACCGTCTCCCCGTCTCCCTCAATCCCCACCGTCTCCCCGTATCCCTCAATCCCCACCGTCTCCCCGTATCCCTCAATCCCCACCGTCACCCCGTATCCCTCAATCCCCACCGTCTCCCCGTATCCCTCAATCCCCACCGTCTCCCCGTATCCCTCAATCCCCACCGTCTCCCCGTCTCCCTCAATCGCCACCGTCTCCCCGTTTCCCTCAATCCCCCACCTTCTCCCCGTGTCACTCAATCCCCACCGTCTCCCCGTATCCCTCAATCCCCACCGTCTCCCCGTGTCCCTCAATCCCCACCGTCTCCCTCAATCGCCACCGTCTCCCCGTTTCCCTCAATCCCCACCGTCTCCCTCAATCCCCCACCGTCTCCCCGTATCCCTCAATCCCCACCGTCTCCCCGTATCCCTCAATCCCCACCGTCTCCCCGTCTCCCTCAATCCCCACCGTCTCCCTCAATCCCCACCGTCTCCCCGTCTCCCTCAATCCCCACCGTCTCCCCGTATCCCACAATCCCCACCGTCTCCCCGTCTCCCTCAATTCCCCACCGCCTCCCCATATCCCTCAATCCCCACCGTCTCCCCATATCCCTCAATCCCCACCGTCTCCCCATATCCCTCAATCCCCACCGTCTCCCCATATCCCTCAATCCCCCACCGTCTCCCCGTATCCCTCAATCCCCCACCGTCTCCCCGTATCCCTCAATCACCACCTATTCCCCGTATCCCTCAATCCCCCACCGTCTCCCCGTATCCTTCAATCGCCACCTCCTCCCCGAATCCCTCAATCCCCACCGTCTCCCCGTGTCCCTCAATCCACACCGTCTCCCCGTATCCCTCAGTCCCCACCGTCTCCCCGTATCTCTCAATCCCCACCGTCTCCCCGTATCCCTCAATCCCCACTTTCTCCCCGTATCCCTCAATCCCCACCGTCTTCCCGTATCCCTCAATCCCCACCGTCTCCCCGTATCCCTCAATCCCCACCGTCTCCCCGTATCCCTCAATCCCCACCGTCTCCCCGTCTCCCTCAATCCCCACCGTCTCCCCGTCTCCCTCAATCCCCACCGTCTCCCCGTATCCCTCAATCCCCACCGTCTCCCCGTATCCCTCAATCCCCACCGTCTCCCCCTATCCCTCAATCCCCACCGTCTCCCCGTATCCCTCAATCCCCACCGTCTCCCCGTATCCCTCAATCCCCACCGTCTCCCCGTCTCCCTCAATCGCCACCGTCTCCCCGTTTCCCTCAATCCCCCACCTTCTCCCCGTGTCACTCAATCCCCACCGTCTCCCCGTATCCCTCAATCCCCACCGTCTCCCCGTGTCCCTCAATCCCCACCGTCTCCCCGTATCCCTCAATCCCCACCCTTACCCGTGTCCCTCAATCCCCACCGCCTCCCCGTCTCCGTCAATCCCCACTGTCTCCCCGTATCCCTCAATCCCCACCGTCTCCCCGTTTCCCTCAATCCCCCACCTTCTCCCCGTATCCCTCAATCCCCACCTCCTCCCCGTATCCCTCAATCCCCACCGTCTCCCCGTCTCCGTCAATCCCCACCGTCTCCCCGTATCCCTCAATCCCCACCTCCTCCCCGTATCCCTCAATCCCCACCGTCTCCCCGTATCCCTCCATCCCCACCGTCTCCCCCTATCCCTCAATCCCCCACCGTCTCTCCGTATCCCTCAATCCCCTCCGTCTCCCCGTATCCCTCAATCCCCACCGTCTCCCCGTATCCCTCAATCCCCACGGTCTCCCCGTATCCCTCAATCCCCACCGTCTCCCCGTATCCCTCAATCCCCACTCCCCGTATCCCTCAATCCCCACCTTCTCCCCGTGTCCCTCAATCCCCACCGTCTCCCCGTCTCCCTCAATCCCCACCGTCTCCCCGTATCCCTCAATCCCCACCGTCTCCCCGTGTCCCTCAATCCCCACCGTCTCCCCGTATCCCCCAATCCCCACCGTCTCCCCGTATCCCTCAATCCCCCACCGTCTCCCCGTCTCCCTCAATCCCCACCGTCTCCCCGTATCCCTCAATCCCCACCGTCTCCCCGTATCCCTCAATCCCCCACCGTCTCCCCGTCTCCCTCAATCCCCACCTCCTCCCCGTATCCCTCAATCCCCACCGTCTCCCCGTCTCCCTCAAACTCCACCGTCTCCCCGTATCCATCAATCCCCACCGTCTCCCCGTATCCCTCAACCCCCACCGTCTCCCCGTATCCCTCAATCCCCCACCGTCTCCCCGTCTCCCTCAATCCCCACCTCCTCCCCGTATCCCTCAATCCCCACCGTCTCCCCGTCTCCCTCAATCCCCACCGTCTCCCCGTCTCCCTCAATCCCCACCATCTCCCCGTCTCCCTCAATCCCCACCGTATCCCCGTATCCCTCAATCCCCACCGCCTCCCCGTCTCCCTCAATCCCCACCGTATCCCCGTATCCCTCAATCCCCACCGTCTCCCCGTATCCCTCAATCCCCCACCGTCCCCCCGTATCCCTCAATTCCCCACCGTCTCCCCGTCTCCCTCAATCCCCACCGTCTCCCCGTATCCCTCAATCCCCACCGTCTCCCCGTATCCCTCAATCCCCACCGTCTCCCCGTATCCCTCAATCCCCACCGTCTCCCCGTATCCCTCAATCCCCACCGTCTCCCCGTATCCCTCAATCCCCACCGTCTCCCCGTCTCCCTCAATCCCCACCGTCTCCCCATATCCCTCAATCCCCACCGTCTCCCCGTATCCCTCAAACCCCCACCGTCTCCCCGTCTCCCTCAATCCCCACCGTCTCCCCGTAACCCTCAATCCCCACCGTCTCCCCGTGTCCCTCAATTCCCAACGTCTCCCCGTATCCCTCAATCCCCACCTCCACCCCGTATCCCTCAATCCCCACCTTCTCCCGTATCTCTCAATCCCCACCGTCTCCCCGTATCCCTCAATCCCCACCGTCTCCCCGTCTCCCTCAATCCCCACCGTCTCCCTCAATCCCCACCATCTACCCGCATCCCTCAATCCACACCGTCTCCCCGTATCCCTCAATCCCAACCGTGTCCCCGTCTCCCTCAATCCCCACCGTCTCCCCGTCTCCCTCAATCCCCACCGTCTCCCCGTATCCCTCAATCCCCACCGTCTCCCCGTATCCCACAATCCCCACCGTCTCCCTCAATTCCCCACCGCCTTCCCCGTCTCCCTCAATCCCCCACCGTCTCCCCGTATCCCTCAATCACCCACCGTCTCCCCGTATCCCTCAATCACCACCTATTCCCCGTATCCCTCAATCCCCCACCGTCTCCCCGTATCCTTCAATCGCCACCTCCTCCCCGAATCCCTCAATCCCCACCGTCTCCCCGTGTCCCTCAATCCACACCGTCTCCCCGTATCCCTCAGTCCCCACCGTCTCCCCGTATCTCTCAATCCCCACCGTCTCCCCGTATCCCTCAATCCCCACTTTCTCCCCGTATCCCTCAATCCCCACCGTCTTCCCGTATCCCTCAATCCCCACCGTCTCCCCGTCTCCCTCAATCCCCACCGTATCCCCGTATCCCTCAATCCCCACCGCCTCCCCGTCTCCCTCAATCCCCACCGTATCCCCGTATCCCTCAATCCCCACCGTCTCCCCGTATCCCTCAATCCCCCACCGTCCCCCCGTATCCCTCAATTCCCCACCGTCTCCCCGTCTCCCTCAATCCCCACCGTCTCCCCGTATCCCTCAATCCCCACCGTCTCCCCGTATCCCTCAATCCCCACCGTCTCCCCGTATCCCTCAATCCCCACCGTCTCCCCGTATCCCTCAATCCCCACCGTCTCCCCGTATCCCTCAATCCCCACCGTCTCCCCGTCTCCCTCAATCCCCACCGTCTCCCCATATCCCTCAATCCCCACCGTCTCCCCGTATCCCTCAAACCCCCACCGTCTCCCCGTCTCCCTCAATCCCCACCGTCTCCCCGTAACCCTCAATCCCCACCGTCTCCCCGTGTCCCTCAATTCCCAACGTCTCCCCGTATCCCTCAATCCCCACCTCCACCCCGTATCCCTCAATCCCCACCTTCTCCCGTATCTCTCAATTCCCACCGTCTCCCCGTATCCCTCAATCCCCACCGTCTCCCCGTCTCCCTCAATCCCCACCGTCTCCCTCAATCCCCACCATCTACCCGCATCCCTCAATCCACACCGTCTCCCCGTATCCCTCAATCCCAACCGTGTCCCCGTCTCCCTCAATCCCCACCGTCTCCCCGTCTCCCTCAATCCCCACCGTCTCCCCGTATCCCTCAATCCCCACCGTCTCCCCGTATCCCACAATCCCCACCGTCTCCCTCAATTCCCCACCGCCTTCCCCGTCTCCCTCAATCCCCCACCGTCTCCCCGTATCCCTCAATCACCCACCGTCTCCCCGTATCCCTCAATCACCACCTATTCCCCGTATCCCTCAATCCCCCACCGTCTCCCCGTATCCTTCAATCGCCACCTCCTCCCCGAATCCCTCAATCCCCACCGTCTCCCCGTGTCCCTCAATCCACACCGTCTCCCCGTATCCCTCAGTCCCCACCGTCTCCCCGTATCTCTCAATCCCCACCGTCTCCCCGTATCCCTCAATCCCCACTTTCTCCCCGTATCCCTCAATCCCCACCGTCTTCCCGTATCCCTCAATCCCCACCGTCTCCCCGTCTCCCTCAATCCCCACCGTCTCCCCGTAACCCTCAATCCCCACCGTCTCCCCGTATCCCTCAATTCCCAACGTCTCCCCGTATCCCTCAATCCCCACCTCCACCCCGTATCCCTCAATCCCCACCTTCTCCCGTATCTCTCAATCCCCACCGTCTCCCCGTATCCCTCAATCCCCACCGTCTCCCCGTCTCCCTCAATCCCCACCGTCTCCCTCAATCCCCACCATCTCCCCGCATCCCTCAATCCACACCGTCTCCCCGTATCCCTCAATCCCAACCGTGTCCCCGTCTCCCTCAATCCCCACCGTCTCCCCGTCTCCCTCAATCCCCACCGTCTCCCCGTATCCCTCAATCCCCACCGTCTCCCCGTATCCCACAATCCCCACCGTCTCCCCGTCTCCCTCAATTCCCCACCGCCTTCCCCGTCTCCCTCAATCCCCCACCGTCTCCCCATATCCCTCAATCCCCCACCGTCTCCCCGTATCCCTCAATCCCCCACCGTCTCCCCGTATCCCTCAATCACCACCTATTCCCCGTATCCCTCAATCCCCCACCGTCTCCCCGTATCCTTCAATCGCCACCTCCTCCCCGAATCCCTCAATCCCCACCGTCTCCCCGTGTCCCTCAATCCACACCGTCTCCCCGTATCCCTCAGTCCCCACCGTCTCCCCGTATCTCTCAATCCCCACCGTCTCCCCGTATCCCTCAATCCCCACTTTCTCCCCGTATCCCTCAATCCCCACCGTCTTCCCGTATCCCTCAATCCCCACCGTCTCCCCGTATCCCTCAATCCCCACCGTCTCCCCGTATCCCTCAATCCCCACCGTCTCCCCGTCTCCCTCAATCCCCACCGTCTCCCCGTATCCCTCAGTCCCCACTGTCTCCCCGTATCCCTCAATCCCCACCGTCTCCCCGTCTACCTCAATCCCCACCGTCTCCCCGTATCCCTCAATCCCCACCGTCTCCCCGTATCCCTCAATCCCCCACCGTCTCCCCGTATCCCTCAATCCCCACCGTCTCCCAGTATCCCTCAATCCCCCACCGTCTCCCCGTATCCCTCAATCCCCACCGTCTCCCCGTATCCCTCAATCCCCACCATCTCCCCGTATCCCTCAATCCCCACCGTCTCCCCGTATCCCTCAATCCCCACCGTCTCCCCGTATCCCTCAATCCCCACCGTCTCCCCGTATCCCTCAATCCCCACCGTCTCCCCGTCTCCCTCAATCGCCACCGTCTCCCCGTTTCCCTCAATCCCCCACCTTCTCCCCGTGTCACTCAATCCCCACCGTCTCCCCGTATCCCTCAATCCCCACCGTCTCCCCGTGTCCCTCAATCCCCACCGTCTCCCCGTCTCCCTCAATCGCCACCGTCTCCCCGTTTCCCTCAATCCCCCACCTTCTCCCCGTGTCACTCAATCCCCACCGTCTCCCCGTATCCCTCAATCCCCACCGTCTCCCCGTGTCCCTCAATCCCCACCGTCTCCCCATATCCCTCAATCCCCACCGTCTCCCCGTATCCCTCAATCCCCACCGTCTCCCCGTGTCCCTCAATCCACACCATCTTCCCGTATACCTCAATAACCACCGTCTCCCCGTATCCCCCCATCCCCACCGTCTCCCCCTATCCCTCAATCCCCCACCGTCTCCCCGTATCCCTCAATCCCCTCCGTCTCCCCGTATCCCTCAATCCCCACCGTCTCCCCGTATCCCTCAATCCCCACTCCCCGTATCCCTCAATCCCCACGGTCTCCCCGTATCCCTCAATCCCCACCTCCTCTCCGTATCCCTCAATCCCTACCGTCTCCCCGTATCCCTCAATCCCCACCTCCTCCCCCTATCCCTCAATCCCCACCTCCTCCCCGTCTCCCTCATTCCCCACCGTCTCCCCGTATCTCTCAATCTCCACCTCCTCCCCGTATCCCTCAATCCCCACCGTCTCCCCGTATCCCTCAATCCCCCCGTCTCCCCGTATCCCTCAATCCCCACCGTCTCCCCGTATCCCTCAATCCCCACCTCCTCCCCGTATCCCTCAATCCCCACCGTCTCCCCGTATCCCTCAATCCCCACCTACTCCCCGTATCCCTCAATCCCCACCGTCTCCCCGTATCTCTCAATCCCCCCGTCTCCCCGTATCCCTCAATCCCCACCGTCTCCCCATATCCCTCAATCCCCACCTCCTCCCCGTATCCCTCAATCCCCACCGTCTCCCCGTATCCCTCAATCCCCACCTACTCCCCGTATCCCTCAATCCCCAACGTTTCCCCCTATCCCTCAGTCGCCCACACTCTCCCCGTATCCCTCAATCCCCACCTCCTCCCCTTATCCCTCAATCCCCACCTTCTCCCCGTATCCCTCAATCCCCACCGTCTCCCCGTATCCCTCAATCCCCACCGTCTCCCCGTATCCCTCAATCCCCACCTTCACCCCGTATCCCTCAATCCCCACCTCCTCCCCGTATCCCTCAATCCCCACCGTCTCCCCGTATCCCTCAATCCCCACCGTCTCCCCGTATCCCTCAATCCCCACCGTCTCCCCGTATCCCTCAATCCCCACCATCTACCCGTATCCCTCAATCCCCACCATCTCCCCGTATCCCTCAATCCCCACCGTCTCCCCGTATCCCTCAATCCCCACCGTCGCCCCGTATCCTTCAATCGCCACCTCCTCCCCGAATCCCTCAATCCCCACCGTCTCCCCGTGTCCCTCAATCCACACCGTCTCCCCGTCTCCCTCAATCCCCACCGTCACCCTGTATCCCTCAATCCCCACCGTCTCCCCGTATCCCTCAGTCCCCACCGTCTCCCCGTATCTCTCAATCCCCACCGTCTCCCCGTATCCCTCAATCCCCACCTTCTCCCGTATCTCTCAATCCCCACCGTCTCCCCGTATCCCTCAATCCCCACCGTCTCCCCGTCTCCCTCAATCCCCACCGTCTCCCTCAATCCCCACCATCTACCCGCATCCCTCAATCCACACCGTCTCCCCGTATCCCTCAATCCCAACCGTGTCCCCGTCTCCCTCAATCCCCACCGTCTCCCCGTCTCCCTCAATCCCCACCGTCTCCCCGTATCCCTCAATCCCCACCGTCTCCCCGTATCCCACAATCCCCACCGTCTCCCTCAATTCCCCACCGCCTTCCCCGTCTCCCTCAATCCCCCACCGTCTCCCCATATCCCTCAATCCCCCACCGTCTCCCCGTATCCCTCAATCACCCACCGTCTCCCCGTATCCCTCAATCACCACCTATTCCCTGTATCCCTCAATCCCCCACCGTCTCCCCGTATCCTTCAATCGCCACCTCCTCCCCGAATCCCTCAATCCCCACCGTCTCCCCGTGTCCCTCAATCCACACCGTCTCCCCGTATCCCTCAGTCCCCACCGTCTCCCCGTATCTCTCAATCCCCACCGTCTCCCCGTATCCCTCAATCCCCACTTTCTCCCCGTATCCCTCAATCCCCACCGTCTTCCCGTATCCCTCAATCCCCACCGTCTCCCCGTCTCCCTCAATCCCCACCGTCTCCCCGTAACCCTCAATCCCCACCGTCTCCCCGTATCCCTCAATTCCCAACGTCTCCCCGTATCCCTCAATCCCCACCTCCACCCCGTATCCCTCAATCCCCACCTTCTCCCGTATCTCTCAATCCCCACCGTCTCCCCGTATCCCTCAATCCCCACCGTCTCCCCGTCTCCCTCAATCCCCACCGTCTCCCTCAATCCCCACCATCTCCCCGCATCCCTCAATCCACACCGTCTCCCCGTATCCCTCAATCCCAACCGTGTCCCCGTCTCCCTCAATCCCCACCGTCTCCCCGTCTCCCTCAATCCCCACCGTCTCCCCGTATCCCTCAATCCCCACCGTCTCCCCGTATCCCACAATCCCCACCGTCTCCCCGTCTCCCTCAATTCCCCACCGCCTTCCCCGTCTCCCTCAATCCCCCACCGTCTCCCCATATCCCTCAATCCCCCACCGTCTCCCCGTATCCCTCAATCCCCCACCGTCTCCCCGTATCCCTCAATCACCACCTATTCCCCGTATCCCTCAATCCCCCACCGTCTCCCCGTATCCTTCAATCGCCACCTCCTCCCCGAATCCCTCAATCCCCACCGTCTCCCCGTGTCCCTCAATCCACACCGTCTCCCCGTATCCCTCAGTCCCCACCGTCTCCCCGTATCTCTCAATCCCCACCGTCTCCCCGTATCCCTCAATCCCCACTTTCTCCCCGTATCCCTCAATCCCCACCGTCTTCCCGTATCCCTCAATCCCCACCGTCTCCCCGTATCCCTCAATCCCCACCGTCTCCCCGTATCCCTCAATCCCCACCGTCTCCCCGTCTCCCTCAATCCCCACCGTCTCCCCGTATCCCTCAGTCCCCACTGTCTCCCCGTATCCCTCAATCCCCACCGTCTCCCCGTCTACCTCAATCCCCACCGTCTCCCCGTATCCCTCAATCCCCACCGTCTCCCCGTATCCCTCAATCCCCCACCGTCTCCCCGTATCCCTCAATCCCCACCGTCTCCCAGTATCCCTCAATCCCCCACCGTCTCCCCGTATCCCTCAATCCCCACCGTCTCCCCGTATCCCTCAATCCCCACCGTCTCCCCGTATCCCTCAATCCCCACCGTCTCCCCGTATCCCTCAATCCCCACCGTCTCCCCGTATCCCTCAATCCCCACCGTCTCCCCGTATCCCTCAATCCCCACCGTCTCCCCGTCTCCCTCAATCGCCACCGTCTCCCCGTTTCCCTCAATCCCCCACCTTCTCCCCGTGTCACTCAATCCCCACCGTCTCCCCGTATCCCTCAATCCCCACCGTCTCCCCGTGTCCCTCAATCCCCACCGTCTCCCCGTCTCCCTCAATCGCCACCGTCTCCCCGTTTCCCTCAATCCCCCACCTTCTCCCCGTGTCACTCAATCCCCACCGTCTCCCCGTATCCCTCAATCCCCACCGTCTCCCCGTGTCCCTCAATCCCCACCGTCTCCCCATATCCCTCAATCCCCACCGTCTCCCCGTATCCCTCAATCCCCACCGTCTCCCCGTGTCCCTCAATCCACACCATCTTCCCGTATACCTCAATAACCACCGTCTCCCCGTATCCCCCCATCCCCACCGTCTCCCCCTATCCCTCAATCCCCCACCGTCTCCCCGTATCCCTCAATCCCCTCCGTCTCCCCGTATCCCTCAATCCCCACCGTCTCCCCGTATCCCTCAATCCCCACTCCCCGTATCCCTCAATCCCCACGGTCTCCCCGTATCCCTCAATCCCCACCTCCTCCCCGTATCCCTCAATCCCTACCGTCTCCCCGTATCCCTCAATCCCCACCTCCTCCCCCTATCCCTCAATCCCCACCTCCTCCCCGTCTCCCTCATTCCCCACCGTCTCCCCGTATCTCTCAATCTCCACCTCCTCCCCGTATCCCTCAATCCCCACCGTCTCCCCGTATCCCTCAATCCCCCCGTCTCCCCGTATCCCTCAATCCCCACCGTCTCCCCGTATCCCTCAATCCCCACCTCCTCCCCGTATCCCTCAATCCCCACCGTCTCCCCGTATCCCTCAATCCCCACCTACTCCCCGTATCCCTCAATCCCCACCGTCTCCCCGTATCTCTCAATCCCCCCGTCTCCCCGTATCCCTCAATCCCCACCGTCTCCCCATATCCCTCAATCCCCACCTCCTCCCCGTATCCCTCAATCCCCACCGTCTCCCCGTATCCCTCAATCCCCACCTACTCCCCGTATCCCTCAATCCCCAACGTTTCCCCCTATCCCTCAGTCGCCCACACTCTCCCCGTATCCCTCAATCCCCACCTCCTCCCCTTATCCCTCAATCCCCACCTTCTCCCCGTATCCCTCAATCCCCACCGTCTCCCCGTATCCCTCAATCCCCACCGTCTCCCCGTATCCCTCAATCCCCACCTTCACCCCGTATCCCTCAATCCCCACCTCCTCCCCGTATCCCTCAATCCCCACCGTCTCCCCGTATCCCTCAATCCCCACCGTCTCCCCGTATCCCTCAATCCCCACCGTCTCCCCGTATCCCTCAATCCCCACCATCTACCCGTATCCCTCAATCCCCACCATCTCCCCGTATCCCTCAATCCCCACCGTCTCCCCGTATCCCTCAATCCCCACCGTCGCCCCGTATCCTTCAATCGCCACCTCCTCCCCGAATCCCTCAATCCCCACCGTCTCCCCGTGTCCCTCAATCCACACCGTCTCCCCGTCTCCCTCAATCCCCACCGTCACCCTGTATCCCTCAATCCCCACCGTCTCCCCGTATCCCTCAGTCCCCACCGTCTCCCCGTATCTCTCAATCCCCACCGTCTCCCCGTATCCCTCAATCCCCACTTTCTCCCCGTATCCCTCAATCCCCACCGTCTTCCCGTATCCCTCAATCCCCACCGTCTCCCCGTATCCCTCAATCCCCACCGTCTCCCCGTATCCCTCAATCCCCACCGTCTCCCCGTCTCCCTCAATCCCCACCGTCTCCCCGTATCCCTCAATCCCCACCGTCTCCCCGTATCCCTCAATCCCCACCGTCTCCCCGTATCCCTCAATCCCCACCGTCTCCCCGTATCCCTCAATCCCCACCGTCTCCCCGTATCCCTCAATCCCCACCGTCTCCCCGTCTCCCTCAATCGCCACCGTCTCCCCGTTTCCCTCAATCCCCACCGTCTCCCCGTATCCCTCAATCCCCACCGTCTCCCCGTATCCCTCAATCCCCACCGTCTCCCCGTATCCCTCAATCCCCACCGTCTCCCCGTATCCCTCAATCCCCACCGTCTCCCCGTCTCCCTCAATCGCCACCGTCTCCCCGTATCCCTCAATCCCCACCGTCTCCCCGTCTCCCTCAGTCCCCACCGTCTCCCCGTATCTCTCAATCCCCACCGTCTCCCCGTATCCCTCAATCCCCACCGTCTCCCCGTATCCCTCAATCCCCACCGTCTCCCCGTGTCCCTCAATCCCCACCGTCTCCCTCAATCGCCACCGTCTCCCCGTTTCCCTCAATCCCCCACCGTCTCCCCGTATCCCTCAATCCCCCACCGTCTCCCCGTATCCCTCAATCCCCACCGTCTCCCCGTATCCCTCAATCCCCACCGTCTCCCCGTCTCCCTCAATCCCCACCGTCTCCCTCAATCCCCACCATCTCCCCGCATCCCTCAATCCACACCGTCTCCCCGTATCCCTCAATCACCACCTATTCCCCGTATGCCTCAATCCCCCACCGTCTCCCCGTATCCTTCAATCGCCACCTCCTCCCCGAATCCCTCAATCCCCACCGTCTCCCCGTGTCCCTCAATCCACACCGTCTCCCCGTATCCCTCAGTCCCCACCGTCTCCCCGTTTCCCTCAATCCCCCACCGTCTCCCCGTATCCCTCAATCCCCCACCGTCTCCCCGTATCCCTAAATCCCCACCGTCTCCCCGTATCCCTCAATCCCCACCGTCTCCCCGTCTCCCTCAATCCCCACCGTCTTCCCGTATCCCTCAATCCCCACCGTCTCCCCGTATCCCTCAATCCCCACCGTCTCCCCGTATCCCTCAATCCCCACCGTCTCCCCGTCTCCCTCAATCCCCACCGTCTCCCCGTCTCCCTCAATCCCCACCGTCTCCCCGTATCCCTCAATCCCCACCGTCTCCCCGTATCCCTCAATCCCCACCGTCTCCCCGTATCCCTCAATCCCCACCGTCTCCCCGTATCCCTCAATCCCCACCGTCTCCCCGTATCCCTCAATCCCCACCGTCTCCCCGTCTCCCTCAATCGCCACCGTCTCCCCGTTTCCCTCAATCCCCCACCTTCTCCCCGTGTCACTCAATCCCCACCGTCTCCCCGTATCCCTCAATCCCCACCGTCTCCCCGTGTCCCTCAATCCCCACCGTCTCCCCGTCTCCCTCAATCGCCACCGTCTCCCCGTTTCCCTCAATCCCCACCGTCTCCCCGTGTCCCTCAATCCCCACCGTCTCCCCATATCCCTCAATCCCCACCGTCTCCCCGTATCCCTCAATCCCCACCGTCTCCCCGTGTCCCTCAATCCACACCGTCTCCCCGTATACCTCAATAACCACCGTCTCCCCGTATCCCTCCATCCCCACCGTCTCCCCCTATCCCTCAATCCCCCACCGTCTCCCCGTATCCCTCAATCCCCTCCGTCTCCCCGTATCCCTCAATCCCCACCGTCTCCCCGTATCCCTCAATCCCCACTCCCCGTATCCCTCAATCCCCACGGTCTCCCCGTATCCCTCAATCCCCACCTCCTCCCCGTATCCCTCAATCCCCACCGTCTCCCCGTCTCCCTCAATCCCCACCGTCTCCCCGTATCCCTCAATCCCCACCGTCTCCCCGTATCCCTCAATCCCCACCGTCTCCCCGTCTCCCTCAATCCCCACCGTCTCCCCGTATCCCTCAATCCCCACCGTCTCCCCGTATCCCTCAATCACCACCTCCTCCCCGTATCCCTCAATCCCCCACCGTCTCCCCGTCTCCCTCAATCCCCACCGTCTCCCCGTATCTCTCAATCCCCACCGTCTCCCCGTATCCCTCAATCCCCACCGTCTCCCCGTATCCCTCAACCCCCACCGTCTCCCCGTCTCCCTCAATCCCCACCGTCTCCCCGTCTCCCTCAATCCCCACCGTCTCCCCGTCTCCCTCAATCCCCACCTCCTCCCCGTATCCCTCAATCCCCACCGTCTCCCCGTCTCCCTCAATCCCCACCGTCTCCCTGTATCCCTCAATCCCCACCGTCTCCCCGTATCCCTCAATCCCCACCGTCTCCCTCAATCCCCACCGTCTCCCCGTCTCCCTCAATCCCCACCGTCTCCCCGTATCCCTCAATCCCCACCGTCTCCCCGTATCCCTCAATCCCCACCTCCTCCCCGTATCCCTCAATCCCCACCGTCTCCCCGAATCCCCACCGTCCCCCCGTATCCCTCAATCCCCACCGTCTACCCGTATCCCTCAATCCCCACCGTCTCCCCGTGTCCCTCAATCCCCACCGTCTCCCCGTATCCCTCAATCCCCACCGTCTCCCCGTCTCCCTCAATCCCCCACCGTCTCCCCGTATCCCTCAATCCTCCACCGCCTCCCCGTATCCCTCAATCCCCATCTTAACCCCGTATCTGTCAATCCCCACCGTCTCCCCGTCTCCCTCAATCCCCACCGTCTCCCTCAATCCCCACCGTCTCCCCGTATCCCTCAATCCCCACCTCCTCCCCGTATCCCTCAATCCCCACCGTCTCCCCGTATCCCTCAATCCCCACCGTCTCCCCGTATCCCTCAATCCCCACCGTCTCCCCATATCCCTCAATCCCCACCGTCTCCCCGTCTCCCTCAATCCCCACCGTCTCCCCGTCTCCCTCAATCCCCACCGCCTCCCCGTCTCCCTCAATCCCCACCGTATCCCCGTCTCCCTCAATCCCCACCCTCTCCCCGTCTCCCTCAATCCCCACCGTCTCCCCGTATCCCTCAATTCCCCACCGTCTCCCCGTCTCCCTCAATCCCCACCGTCTCCCCGTATCCCTCAATCCCCACCGTCTCCCCGTCTCCCTCAATCCCCACCGTCTCCCCGTATCCCTCAATTCCCCACCGTCTCCCCGTCTCCCTCAATCCCCACCGTCTCCCCGTCTCCCTCAATCCCCACCGTCTCCCCGTATCCCTCAATCCCCACCGTCTCCCCGTATCCCTCAATTCCCAACGTCTCCCCGTTTCCCTCAATCCCCACCTCCACCCCATATCCCTCAATCCCCACCTTCTCCCGTATCTCTCAATCCCCACCGTCTCCCCGTATCCCTTAATCCCCACCGTCTCCCCGTCTCCCTCAATCCCCACCGTCTCCCTCAATCCCCACCATCTCCCCGCATCCCTCAATCCACACCGCCTTCCCCGTCTCCCTCAATCCCCCACCGTCTCCCCATATCCCTCAATCCCCCACCGTCTCCCCGTATCCCTCAATCCCCCACCGTCTCCCCGTATCCCTCAATCACCACCTATTCCCCGTATCCCTCAATCCCCCACCGTCTCCCCGTATCCTTCAATCGCCACCTCCTCCCCGAATCCCTCAATCCCCACCGTCTCCCCGTGTCCCTCAATCCACACCGTCTCCCCGTATCCCTCAGTCCCCACCGTCTCCCCGTATCTCTCAATCCCCACCGTCTCCCCGTATCCCTCAATCCCCACTTTCTCCCCGTATCCCTCAATCCCCACCGTCTTCCCGTATCCCTCAATCCCCACCGTCTCCCCGTATCCCTCAATCCCCACCGTCTCCCCGTATCCCTCAATCCCCACCGTCTCCCCGTCTCCCTCAATCCCCACCGTCTCCCCATCTCCCTCAATCCCCACCGTCTCCCCGTATCCCTCAATCCCCACCGTCTCCCCGTATCCCTCAATCCCCACCGTCTCCCCGTATCCCTCAATCCCCACCGTCTCCCCGTATCCCTCAATCCCCACCGTCTCCCCGTATCCCTCAATCCCCACCGTCTCCCCGTATCCCTCAATCCCCACCGTCTCCCCGTATCCCTCAATCCCCACCTACTCCCCGTATCCCTCAATCCCCACCGTCTCCCCGTCTCCCTCAATCGCCACCGTCTCCCCGTTTCCCTCAATCCCCCACCTTCTCCCCGTGTCACTCAATCCCCACCGTCTCCCCGTATCCCTCAATCCCCACCGTCTCCCCGTGTCCCTCAATCCCCACCGTCTCCCCGTCTCCCTCAATCGCCACCGTCTCCCCGTTTCCCTCAATCCCCCACCTTCTCCCCGTGTCACTCAATCCCCACCGTCTCCCCGTATCCCTCAATCCCCACCGTCTCCCCGTGTCCCTCAATCCCCACCGTCTCCCTATATCCCTCAATCCCCTCCGTCTCCCCGTATCCCTCAATCCCCACCGTCTCCCCGTGTCCCTCAATCCACACCGTCTCCCCGTATACCTCAATAACCACCGTCTCCCCGTATCCCTCCATCCCCACCGTCTCCCCCTATCCCTCAATCCCCCACCGTCTCCCCGTATCCCTCAATCCCCTCCGTCTCCCCGTATCCCTCAATCCCCACCGTCTCCCCGTATCCCTCAATCCCCACTCCCCGTATCCCTCAATCCCCACGGTCTCCCCGTATCCCTCAATCCCCACCTCCTCCCCGTATCCCTCAATCCCCACCGTCTCCCTCAATCCCCACCGTCTCCCCGTATCCCTCAATCCCCACCGTCTCCCCGTATCCCTCAATCCCCACCGTCTCCCCGTCTCCCTCAATCCCCACCGTCTCCCCGTATCCCTCAATCCCCACCGTCTCCCCGTATCCCTCAATCACCACCTCCTCCCCGTATCCCTCAATCCCCCACCGTCTCCCCGTCTCCCTCAATCCCCACCGTCTCCCCGTATCCCTCAATCCCCACCGTCTCCCCGTATCCCTCAATCCCCACCGTCTCCCCGTATCCCTCAACCCCCACCGTCTCCCCGTCTCCCTCAATCCCCACCGTCTCCCCGTCTCCCTCAATCCCCCCCGTCTCCCCGTCTCCCTCAATCCCCACCTCCTCCCCGTATCCCTCAATCCCCACCGTCTCCCCGTCTCCCTCAATCCCCACCGTCTCCCTGTATCCCTCAATCCCCACCGTCTCCCCGTATCCCTCAATCCCCACCGTCTCCCCGTGTCCCTCAATCCCCACCGTCTCCATCAATCCCCACCGTCTCCCCGTCTCCCTCAATCCCCACCGTCTCCCCGTATCCCTCAATCCCCACCTCCTCCCCGTATCCCTCAATCCCCACCGTCTCCCCGAATCCCCACCGTCCCCCCGTATCCCTCAATCCCCACCGTCTACCCGTATCCCTCAATCCCCACCGTCTCCCCGTGTCCCTCAATCCCCACCGTCTCCCCGTATCCCTCAATCCCCACCGTCTCCCCGTCTCCCTCAATCCCCCACCGTCTCCCCGTATCCCTCAATCCCCCACCGCCTCCCCGTATCCCTCAATCCCCATCTTAACCCCGTATCTGTCAATCCCCACCGTCTCCCCGTCTCCCTCAATCACCACCGTCTCCCCGTATCCCTCAATCCCCACCGTCTCCCCGTATCCCTCAATCCCCACCGTCGCCCCGTATCCCTCAATCCCCACCATCTCCCCGTATCCCTCAATCCCCACCGTCTCCCCGTCTCCCTCAATCCCCACCTCCTCCCCGTCTCCCCCAATCCCCACCGTCTCCCCGTCTCCCTCAATCCCCACCGTCTCCCTCAATCCCCACCGTCTCCCCGTATCCCTCAATCCCCACCGTCTCCCCGTCTCCCTCAATCCCCACCGTCTACCCGTATCCCTCAATCCCCACCGTCTCCCCGTGTCCCTCAATCCCCACCGTCTCCCCGTATCCCTCAATCCCCACCGTCTCGCCGTCTCCCTCAATCCCCCACCGTCTCCCCGTATCCCTCAATCCCCCACCGCCTCCCCGTATCCCTCAATCCCCATCTTAACCCCGTATCTGTCAATCCCCACCGTCTCCCCGTCTCCCTCAATCCCCACCGTCTCCCTCAATCCCCACCGTCTCCCCGTCTCCCTCAATCCCCACCGTCTCCCCGTATCCCTCAATCCCCACCTCCTCCCCGTATCCCTCAATCCCCCACCGTCACCCCGTATCCCTCAATCCCCACCTCCTCCCCGTATCCCCCAATCCCCACCTCCTTCCCCGAATCCCTCAATCCCCACCTCCTCCCCGTATCCCTCAATCCCCACCTCCTCCCCGTATCCCCCAATCCCCACCTCCTTCCCCGAATCCCTCAATCCCCACCTCCTCCCCGTATCCCTCAATCCCCACCTCCTTCCCCGAATCCCTCAATCCCCAACGTCTCCCCGTATCCCTCAATCCCCACCTCCTCCCCGTATCCCTCAATCCCCACCGTCTCCCCGTATCTCTCAATCCCCACCGTCTCCCCGTATCCCTCAATCCCCACCGTCTCCCCGTATCCCTCAATCCCCACCGTCTCCCCGTATCCCTCAATCCCCACCGTCTCCCCGTATCCCTCAATCCCCACCTCCTCCCCGTCTCCCTCAATCCCCACCGTCTCCCCGTATCCCTCAATCCCCACCGTCTCCCCGTGTCCCTCAATCCCCACCGCCTCCCCGTCTCCCTCAATCCCCACCGTCTCCCCGTCTCCCTCAATCCCCACCGCCTCCCCGTCTCCGTCAATCCCCACCGTCTCCCCGTCTCCCTCAATCCCCACCGTCTCCCCGTCTCCCTCACTCCCCACCGTCTCCCCGTATCCCTCAATTCCCACCGTCTCCCCGTCTCCCTCAATCTCCACCTCCTCCCCGTCTCCCTCAATCCCCACTGTCTCCCCGTCTCCCTCAATCCCCACCGTCTCCCCGTCTCCCTCAAACCCCACCGTCTCCCCGTATCCCTCAATTCCCCACCGTCTCCCCGTCTCCCTCAATCCCCACCGTCTCCCCGTCTCCCTCAATCCCCACCGTCTCCCCGTATCCCTCAATCCCCACCATCTCCCCGTATCCCTCAATCCCCACCGTCTCCCCGTATCCCTCAATTCCCACCGTCTCCCCGTATCCCTCAATCCCCACCTCCACCCCGTATCCCTCAATCCCCACCTTCTCCCGTATCTCTCAATCCCCACCGTCTCCCCGTATCCCTCAATCCCCACCGTCTCCCCGTATCCCTCAATCCCCACCGTCTCCCCGTATCCCTCAACCCCCACCGTCTCCCCGTCTCCCTCAATCCCCACCGTCTCCCCGTCTCCCTCAATCCCCACCGTCTCCCCGTCTCCCTCAATCCCCACCTCCTCCCCGTATCCCTCAATCCCCACCGTCTCCCCGTCTCCCTCAATCCCCACCGTCTCCCTGTATCCCTCAATCCCCACCGTCTCCCCGTATCCCTCAATCCCCACCGTCTCCATCAATCCCCACCGTCTCCCCGTCTCCCTCAATCCCCACCGTCTCCCCGTATCCCTCAATCCCCACCTCCTCCCCGTATCCCTCAATCCCCACCGTCTCCCCGAATCCCCACCGTCCCCCCGTATCCCTCAATCACCACCGTCTACCCGTATCCCTCAATCCCCACCGTCTCCCCGTGTCCCTCAATCCCCACCGTCTCCCCGTATCCCTCAATCCCCACCATCTCCCCGTCTCCCTCAATCCCCCACCGTCTCCCCGTATCCCTCAATCCCCCACCGCCTCCCCGTATCCCTCAATCCCCATCTTAACCCCGTATCTGTCAATCCCCACCGTCTCCCCGTCTCCCTCAATCCCCACCGTCTCCCTCAATCACCACCGTCTCCCCGTATCCCTCAATCCCCACCGTCTCCCCGTATCCCTCAATCCCCACCGTCGCCCCGTATCCCTCAATCCCCACCATCTCCCCGTATCCCTCAATCCCCACCGTCTCCCCGTCTCCCTCAATCCCCACCTCCTCCCCGTCTCCCCCAATCCCCACCGTCTCCCCGTCTCCCTCAATCCCCACCGTCTCCCTCAATCCCCATCGTCTCCCCGTATCCCTCAATCCCCACCGTCTCCCCGTCTCCCTCAATCCCCACCGTCTACCCGTATCCCTCAATCCCCACCGTCACCCCGTGTCCCTCAATCCCCACCGTCTCCCCGTATCCCTCAATCCCCACCGTCTCCCCGTCTCCCTCAATCCCCACCGTCTCCCCGTATCCCTCAATCCCCACCGTCTCCCCGTATCCCTCAATCACCACCGTCACCCCGTGTCCCTCAATCCCCACCGTCTCCCCGTATCCCTCAATCCCCACCGTCTCCCCGTCTCCCTCAATCCCCACCGTCTCGCCGTCTCCCTCAATCCCCCACCGTCTCCCCGTATCCCTCAATCCCCCACCGTCTCCCCGTATCCCTCAATCCCCCACCGTCTCCCCGTCTCCCTCAATCCCCACCGTCTACCCGTATCCCTCAATCCCCACCGTCACCCCGTGTCCCTCAATCCCCACCGTCTCCCCGTATCCCTCAATCCCCACCGTCTCCCCGTCTCCCTCAATCCCCACCGTCTCGCCGTCTCCCTCAATCCCCCACCGTCTCCCCGTATCCCTCAATCCCCCACCGCCTCCCCGTATCCCTCAATCCCCATCTTAACCCCGTATCTGTCAATCCCCACCGTCTCCCCGTCTCCCTCAATCCCCACCGTCTCCCTCAATCCCCACCGTCTCCCCGTCTCCCTCAATCCCCACCGTCTCCCCGTATCCCTCAATCCCCACCTCCTCCCCGTATCCCTCAATCCCCCACCGTCACCCCGTATCCCTCAATCCCCACCTCCTCCCCGTATCCCCCAATCCCCACCTCCTTCCCCGAATCCCTCAATCCCCACCTCCTCCCCGTATCCCTCAATCCCCACCTCCTTCCCCGAATCCCTCAATCCCCACCTCCTCCCCGTATCCCTCAATCCCCACCTCCTTCCCCGAATCCCTCAATCCCCAACGTCTCCCCGTATCCCTCAATCCCCACCTCCTCCCCGTATCCCTCAATCCCCACCGTCTCCCCGTATCTCTCAATCCCCACCGTCTCCCCGTATCCCTCAATCCCCACCGTCTCCCCGTATCCCTCAATCCCCACCGTCTCCCCGTATCCCTCAATCCCCACCGTCTCCCCGTATCCCTCAATCCCCACCTCCTCCCCGTCTCCCTCAATCCCCACCGTCTCCCCGTATCCCTCAATCCCCACCGTCTCCCCGTGTCCCTCAATCCCCACCGCCTCCCCGTCTCCCTCAATCCCCACCGTCTCCCCGTCTCCCTCAATCCCCACCGCCTCCCCGTCTCCGTCAATCCCCACCGTCTCCCCGTCTCCCTCAATCCCCACCGTCTCCCCGTCTCCCTCACTCCCCACCGTCTCCCCGTATCCCTCAATTCCCACCGTCTCCCCGTCTCCCTCAATCTCCACCTCCTCCCCGTCTCCCTCAATCCCCACTGTCTCCCCGTCTCCCTCAATCCCCACCGTCTCCCCGTCTCCCTCAAACCCCACCGTCTCCCCGTATCCCTCAATTCCCCACCGTCTCCCCGTATCTCTCAATCCCCACCGTCTCCCCGTATCCCTCAATCCCCACCGTCTCCCCGTATCCCTCAATCCCCACCGTCTCCCCGTATCCCTCAACCCCCACCGTCTCCCCGTCTCCCTCAATCCCCACCGTCTCCCCGTCTCCCTCAATCCCCACCGTCTCCCCGTCTCCCTCAATCCCCACCTCCTCCCCGTATCCCTCAATCCCCACCGTCTCCCCGTCTCCCTCAATCCCCACCGTCTCCCTGTATCCCTCAATCCCCACCGTCTCCCCGTATCCCTCAATCCCCACCGTCTCCATCAATCCCCACCGTCTCCCCGTCTCCCTCAATCCCCACCGTCTCCCCGTATCCCTCAATCCCCACCTCCTCCCCGTATCCCTCAATCCCCACCGTCTCCCCGAATCCCCACCGTCCCCCCGTATCCCTCAATCACCACCGTCTACCCGTATCCCTCAATCCCCACCGTCTCCCCGTGTCCCTCAATCCCCACCGTCTCCCCGTATCCCTCAATCCCCACCATCTCCCCGTCTCCCTCAATCCCCCACCGTCTCCCCGTATCCCTCAATCCCCCACCGCCTCCCCGTATCCCTCAATCCCCATCTTAACCCCGTATCTGTCAATCCCCACCGTCTCCCCGTCTCCCTCAATCCCCACCGTCTCCCTCAATCACCACCGTCTCCCCGTATCCCTCAATCCCCACCGTCTCCCCGTATCCCTCAATCCCCACCGTCGCCCCGTATCCCTCAATCCCCACCATCTCCCCGTATCCCTCAATCCCCACCGTCTCCCCGTCTCCCTCAATCCCCACCTCCTCCCCGTCTCCCCCAATCCCCACCGTCTCCCCGTCTCCCTCAATCCCCACCGTCTCCCTCAATCCCCATCGTCTCCCCGTATCCCTCAATCCCCACCGTCTCCCCGTCTCCCTCAATCCCCACCGTCTACCCGTATCCCTCAATCCCCACCGTCACCCCGTGTCCCTCAATCCCCACCGTCTCCCCGTATCCCTCAATCCCCACCGTCTCCCCGTCTCCCTCAATCCCCACCGTCTCCCCGTATCCCTCAATCCCCACCGTCTCCCCGTATCCCTCAATCACCACCGTCACCCCGTGTCCCTCAATCCCCACCGTCTCCCCGTATCCCTCAATCCCCACCGTCTCCCCGTCTCCCTCAATCCCCACCGTCTCGCCGTCTCCCTCAATCCCCCACCGTCTCCCCGTATCCCTCAATCCCCCACCGTCTCCCCGTATCCCTCAATCCCCCACCGTCTCCCCGTCTCCCTCAATCCCCACCGTCTACCCGTATCCCTCAATCCCCACCGTCACCCCGTGTCCCTCAATCCCCACCGTCTCCCCGTATCCCTCAATCCCCACCGTCTCCCCGTCTCCCTCAATCCCCACCGTCTCGCCGTCTCCCTCAATCCCCCACCGTCTCCCCGTATCCCTCAATCCCCCACCGCCTCCCCGTATCCCTCAATCCCCATCTTAACCCCGTATCTGTCAATCCCCACCGTCTCCCCGTCTCCCTCAATCCCCACCGTCTCCCTCAATCCCCACCGTCTCCCCGTCTCCCTCAATCCCCACCGTCTCCCCGTATCCCTCAATCCCCACCTCCTCCCCGTATCCCTCAATCCCCCACCGTCACCCCGTATCCCTCAATCCCCACCTCCTCCCCGTATCCCCCAATCCCCACCTCCTTCCCCGAATCCCTCAATCCCCACCTCCTCCCCGTATCCCTCAATCCCCACCTCCTTCCCCGAATCCCTCAATCCCCACCTCCTCCCCGTATCCCTCAATCCCCACCTCCTTCCCCGAATCCCTCAATCCCCAACGTCTCCCCGTATCCCTCAATCCCCACCTCCTCCCCGTATCCCTCAATCCCCACCGTCTCCCCGTATCTCTCAATCCCCACCGTCTCCCCGTATCCCTCAATCCCCACCGTCTCCCCGTATCCCTCAATCCCCACCGTCTCCCCGTATCCCTCAATCCCCACCGTCTCCCCGTATCCCTCAATCCCCACCTCCTCCCCGTCTCCCTCAATCCCCACCGTCTCCCCGTATCCCTCAATCCCCACCGTCTCCCCGTGTCCCTCAATCCCCACCGCCTCCCCGTCTCCCTCAATCCCCACCGTCTCCCCGTCTCCCTCAATCCCCACCGCCTCCCCGTCTCCGTCAATCCCCACCGTCTCCCCGTCTCCCTCAATCCCCACCGTCTCCCCGTCTCCCTCACTCCCCACCGTCTCCCCGTATCCCTCAATTCCCACCGTCTCCCCGTCTCCCTCAATCTCCACCTCCTCCCCGTCTCCCTCAATCCCCACTGTCTCCCCGTCTCCCTCAATCCCCACCGTCTCCCCGTCTCCCTCAAACCCCACCGTCTCCCCGTATCCCTCAATTCCCCACCGTCTCCCCGTCTCCCTCAATCCCCACCGTCTCCCCGTCTCCCTCAATCCCCACCGTCTCCCCGTATCCCTCAATCCCCACCATCTCCCCGTATCCCTCAATCCCCACCGTCTCCCCGTATCCCTCAATTCCCACCGTCTCCCCGTATCCCTCAATCCCCACCTCCACCCCGTATCCCTCAATCCCCACCTTCTCCCGTATCTCTCAATCCCCACCGTCTCCCCGTATCCCTCAATCCCCACCGTCTCCCCGTCTCCCTCAATCCCCACCGTCTCCCTCAATCCCCACCTTCTCCCCGTATCCCTCAATCCACACCGTCTCCCCGTATCCCTCAATCCCCACCGTCTCCCCGTCTCCCTCAATCCCCACCGTCTCCCCGTATCCCTCAATCCACACCGTCTCCCCGTATCCCTCAATCCCCACCTCCTCCCCGTCTCCCTCAATCCCCACCGTCTCCCCGTATCCCTCAATCCACACCGTCTCCCCGTATCCCTCAATCCCCACCGTCTCCCCATCTCCCTCAATCCCCACCGTCTCCCCGTCTCCCTCAATCCCCACCGTCTCCCCGTCTCCCTCAATCCCCACCGTCTCCCTCAATCCCCACCGTCTCCCCGTCTCCCTCAATCCCCACCATCTCCCCGTATCCCTCAATCCCCACCGTCTCCCCGTATCCCTCAATTCCCCACCATCTCCCCGTCTCCCTCAATCCCCACCTCCTCCCCGTATCCCTCAATCCCCACCTCCTCCCCGTCACCCTCAATCCCCACCTCCTCCCCGTATCCCTCAAACCCCACCTCCTCCCCGTCTCCCTCAATCCCCCACCGTCTCCCCGTCTCCCCCAATCCCCACCTCCTTCCCCGTCTCCCTCAATCCCCACCTCCTCCCAGTTTCCCTCAATCCCCACCTCCTCCCCGTCTCCCTCAATCCCCCACCATCTCCCCGTATCCCCCAATCCCCACCTCCTCCCCGTCTCCCTCAATCCCCACCGTCTCCCCATATCCCTCAATCCCCACCGTCTCCCCGTCTCCCTCAATCCCCACCGTCTCCCCGTATCCCTCAATCCCCACCGTCTCCCCGTATCCCTCAACCCCCACCGTCTCCCCGTATCCCTCAATACCCACCGTCTCCCCGTATCCCTCAATACCCACCGTCTCCCCGTATCCCTCAATCCTCACCGTCTCCCCGTCTCCCTCAATCCCACCCGTCTCCCCGTCTCCCTCAATCCCCACCGTCTCCCCGTCTCCCTCAATCCCCCACCGTCTCCCCGTCTCCCTCAATCCCCACCTCCTCCCCGTCTCCCTCAATCCCCCACCGTCTCCCCGTCTACCCCAATCCCCACCGACCCCCGTCTCCCTCAATCCCCCACCGTCTCCCCGTCTCCCTCAATCCCCACCTCCTCCCTGTATCCCTCAATCCCCACCTCCTTCCCCGTCTCCCTCAATCCCCCACCGTCTCCCCGTCTCCCTCAATCCCCACCGTCTCCCTCAATCCCCACCTCCTCCCCGTATCCCTCAATCCCCACCGTCTCCCCGTCTCCCTCAATCCCCACCGTCTCCCCGTATCCCTCAATCCCCACCGTCTCCCCGTATCCCTCAATCCCCACCGTCTCCCCGTATCCCTCAATCCCCCACCGTCTCCCCGTATCCCTCAATCCCCACCGTCTCCCCGTATCCCTCAATCCCCACCGCCTCCCTGTATCCCTCAATCTCCACCGTCTCCCCGTATCCCTCAATCCCCACCGTCTCCCCGTATCCCTCAATCCCCACAGTCTCCCCGTATCCCTCAATCCCCACCGTCTCCCCGTATCCCTCAATCCCCACCGTCTCCCCGTATCCCTCAATCCCCACCGTCTCCCCGTCTCCCTCAATCGCCACCGTCTGCCCGTTTCCCTCAATCCCCCACCTTCTCCCCGTGTCACTCAATCCCCACCGTCTCCCCGTATCCCTCAATCCCCACCGTCTCCCCGTGTCCCTCAATCCCCACCGTCTCCCCGTCTCCCTCAATCGCCACCGTCTCCCCGTTTCCCTCAATCCCCCACCTTCTCCCCGTGTCACTCAATCCCCACCGTCTCCCCGTATCCCTCAATCCCCACCGTCTCCCCGTGTCCCTCAATCCCCACCGTCTCCCTATATCCCTCAATCCCCTCCGTCTCCCCGTATCCCTCAATCCCCACCGTCTCCCCGTGTCCCTCAATCCACACCGTCTCCCCGTATACCTCAATAACCACCGTCTCCCCGTATCCCTCAATCCCCTCCGTCTCCCCGTATCCCTCAATCCCCACCGTCTCCCCGTATCCCTCAATCCCCACTCCCCGTATCCCTCAATCCCCACGGTCTCCCCGTATCCCTCAATCCCCACCTCCTCCCCGTATCCCTCAATCCCCACCGTCTCCCTCAATCCCCACCGTCTCCCCGTATCCCTCAATCCCCACCGTCTCCCCGTATCCCTCAATCCCCACCGTCTCCCCGTCTCCCTCAATCCCCACCGTCTCCCCGTATCCCTCAATCCCCACCGTCTCCCCGTATCCCTCAATCACCACCTCCTCCCCGTATCCCTCAATCCCCCACCGTCTCCCCGTCTCCCTCAATCCCCACCGTCTCCCCGTATCCCTCAATCCCCACCGTCTCCCCGTATCCCTCAATCCCCACCGTCTCCCCGTATCCCTCAACCCCCACCGTCTCCCCGTCTCCCTCAATCCCCACCGTCTCCCCGTCTCCCTCAATCCCCACCGTCTGCCCGTCTCCCTCAATCCCCACCTCCTCCCCGTATCCCTCAATCCCCACCGTCTCCCCGTCTCCCTCAATACCCACCGTCTCCCTGTATCCCTCAATCCCCACCGTCTCCCCGTATCCCTCAATCCCCCACCGTCTCCCCGTATCCTTCAATCCACACCGTCACCCCGTCTCCATCAATCCCCACCGTCTCCCCGTCTCCCTCAATCCCCACCGTCTCCCCGTATCCCTCAATCCCCACCTCCTCCCCGTATCCCTCAATCCCCACCGTCTCCCCGAATCCCCACCGTCTACCCGTATCCCTCAATCCCCACCGTCTCCCCGTGTCCCTCAATCCCCACCGTCTCCCCGTATCCCTCAATCCCCACCGTCTCCCCGTCTCCCTCAATCCCCCACCGTCTCCCCGTATCCCTCAATCCCCCACCGCCTCCCCGTATCCCTCAATCCCCATCTTAACCCCGTATCTGTCAATCCCCACCGTCTCCCCGTCTCCCTCAATCCCCACCGTCTCCCTCAATCACCACCGTCTCCCCGTATCCCTCAATCCCCACCGTCTCCCCGTATCCCTCAATCCCCACCGTCTCCCCGTATCCCTCAATCCCCATCTTAACCCCGTATCTGTCAATCCCCACCGTCTCCCCGTATCCCTCAATCCCCACCGTCTCCCCGTATCCCTCAATCCCCACCGTCTCCCCGTCTCCCTCAATCCCCACCGTCTCCCCGTATCCCTCAATCCCCACCGTCTCCCCGTATCCCTCAATCCCCACCGTCTCCCCGTCTCCCTCAATCCCCACCGTCTCCCCATCTCCCTCAATCCCCACCGTCTCCCCGTATCCCTCAATCCCCACCGTCTCCCCGTATCCCTCAATCCCCACCGTCTCCCCGTATCCCTCAATCCCCACCGTCTCCCCGTATCCCTCAATCCCCACCGTCTCCCCGTATCCCTCAATCCCCACCGTCTCCCCGTCTCCCTCAATCGCCACCGTCTCCCCGTTTCCCTCAATCCCCCACCTTCTCCCCGTGTCACTCAATCCCCACCGTCTCCCCGTATCCCTCAATCCCCACCGTCTCCCCGTGTCCCTCAATCCCCACCGTCTCCCCGTCTCCCTCAATCGCCACCGTCTCCCCGTTTCCCTCAATCCCCCACCTTCTCCCCGTGTCACTCAATCCCCACCGTCTCCCCGTATCCCTCAATCCCCACCGTCTCCCCGTGTCCCTCAATCCCCACCGTCTCCCTATATCCCTCAATCCCCTCCGTCTCCCCGTATCCCTCAATCCCCACCGTCTCCCCGTGTCCCTCAATCCACACCGTCTCCCCGTATACCTCAATAACCACCGTCTCCCCGTATCCCTCCATCCCCACCGTCTCCCCCTATCCCTCAATCCCCCACCGTCTCCCCGTATCCCTCAATCCCCTCCGTCTCCCCGTATCCCTCAATCCCCACCGTCTCCCCGTATCCCTCAATCCCCACTCCCCGTATCCCTCAATCCCCACGGTCTCCCCGTATCCCTCAATCCCCACCTCCTCCCCGTATCCCTCAATCCCCACCGTCTCCCTCAATCCCCACCGTCTCCCCGTATCCCTCAATCCCCACCGTCTCCCCGTATCCCTCAATCCCCACCGTCTCCCCGTCTCCCTCAATCCCCACCGTCTCCCCGTATCCCTCAATCCCCACCGTCTCCCCGTATCCCTCAATCACCACCTCCTCCCCGTATCCCTCAATCCCCCACCGTCTCCCCGTCTCCCTCAATCCCCACCGTCTCCCCGTATCCCTCAATCCCCACCGTCTCCCCGTATCCCTCAATCCCCACCGTCTCCCCGTATCCCTCAACCCCCACCGTCTCCCCGTCTCCCTCAATCCCCACCGTCTCCCCGTCTCCCTCAATCCCCACCGTCTCCCCGTCTCCCTCAATCCCCACCTCCTCCCCGTATCCCTCAATCCCCACCGTCTCCCCGTCTCCCTCAATCCCCACCGTCTCCCTGTATCCCTCAATCCCCACCGTCTCCCCGTATCCCTCAATCCCCCCGTCTCCCCGTATCCCTCAATCCCCACCGTCTCCCCGTATCCCTCAATCCCCACCGTCTCCCCGTATCCCTCAATCCCCACCATCTCCCCGTCTCCCTCAATCCCCACCGTCTCCCCGTCTCCCTCAATCCCCACCGTCTCCCCGTATCCCTCAATCCCCACCTCCTCCCCGTATCCCTCAATCCCCACCGTCTCCCCGTGTCCCTCAATCCCCACCGTCTCCCCGTATCCCTCAATCCCCACCGTCTCCCCGTCTCCCTCAATCCCCACCGTCTCCCCGTATCCCTCAATCCCCACCGTCTCCCCGTATCCCTCAATCCCCACCGTCTCCCCGTATCCCTCAATCCCCACCGTCTCCCCGTCTCCCTCAATCGCCACCGTCTCCCCGTTTCCCTCAATCCCCCACCTTCTCCCCGTGTCACTCAATCCCCACCGTCTCCCCGTATCCCTCAATCCCCACCGTCTCCCCGTATCCCTCAATCCCCCACCGCCTCCCCGTATCCCTCAATCCCCATCTTAACCCCGTATCTGTCAATCCCCACCGTCTCCCCGTCTCCCTCAATCCCCACCGTCTCCCTCAATCACCACCGTCTCCCCGTATCCCTCAATCCCCACCGTCTCCCCGTATCCCTCAATCCCCACCGTCTCCCCGTATCCCTCAATCCCCATCTTAACCCCGTATCTGTCAATCCCCACCGTCTCCCCGTCTCCCTCAATCCCCACCGTCTCCCCGTATCCCTCAATCCCCACCGTCTACCCGTATCCCTCAATCCCCACCGTCTCCCCGTGTCCCTCAATCCCCACCGTCTCCCCGTATCCCTCAATCCCCACCGTCTCGCCGTCTCCCTCAATCCCCCATCGTCTCCCCGTATCCCTCAATCCCCCACCGCCTCCCCGTATCCCTCAATCCCCACCTCCTCCCCGTATCCCTCAATCCCCCACCGTCACCCCGTATCCCTCAATCCCCACCTCCTCCCCGGATCCCCCAATCCCCACCTCCTTCCCCGAATCCCTCAATCCCCACCTCCTCCCCGTATCCCTCAATCCCCACCTCCTCCCCGTATCCCCCAATCCCCACCTCCTTCCCCGAATCCCTCAATCCCCACCTCCTCCCCGTATCCCTCAATCCCCACCTCCTTCCCCGAATCCCTCAATCCCCAACGTCTCCCCGTATCCCTCAATCCCCACCTCCTCCCCGTATCCCTCAATCCCCACCGTCTCCCCGTATCTCTCAATCCCCACCGTCTCCCCGTATCCCTCAATCCCCACCGTCTCCCCGTATCCCTCAATCCCCACCGTCTCCCCGTATCCCTCAATCCCCACCGTCTCCCCGTATCCCTCAATCCCCACCTCCTCCCCGTCTCCCTCAATCCCCACCGTCTCCCCGTATCCCTCAATCCCCACCGTCTCCCCGTGTCCCTCAATCCCCACCGCCTCCCCGTCTCCCTCAATCCCCACCGTCTCCCCGTCTCCCTCAATCCCCACTGCCTCCCCGTCTCCGTCAATCCCCACCGTCTCCCCGTCTCCCTCAATCCCCACCGTCTCCCCGTCTCCCTCACTCCCCACCGTCTCCCCGTATCCCTCAATTCCCACCGTCTCCCCGTCTCCCTCAATCTCCACCTCCTCCCCGTCTCCCTCAATCCCCACTGTCTCCCCGTCTCCCTCAATCCCCACCGTCTCCCCGTCTCCCTCAAACCCCACCGTCTCCCCGTATCCCTCAATTCCCCACCGTCTCCCCGTCTCCCTCAATCCCCACCGTCTCCCCGTCTCCCTCAATCCCCACCGTCTCCCCGTATCCCTCAATCCCCACCATCTCCCCGTATCCCTCAATCCCCACCGTCTCCCCGTATCCCTCAATCCCCACCGTCTCCCCGTATCCCTCAATCCCCACCTCCACCCCGTATCCATCAATCCCCACCTTCTCCCGTATCTCTCAATCCCCACCGTCTCCCCGTATCCCTCAATCCCCACCGTCTCCCCGTCTCCCTCAATCCCCACCGTCTCCCTCAATCCCCACCTTCTCCCCGTATCCCTCAATCCACACCGTCTCCCCGTATCCCTCAATCCCCACCGTCTCCCCGTCTCCCTCAATCCCCACCGTCTCCCCGTCTCCCTCAATCCCCACCGTCTCCCCGTCTCCCTCAATCCCTACCGTCTCCCCGTATCCCTCAATCCACACCGTCTCCCCGTATCCCTCAATCCCCACCTCCTCCCCGTCTCCCTCAATCCCCACCGTCTCCCCGTATCCCTCAATCCACACCGTCTCCCCGTATCCCTCAATCCCCACCGTCTCCCCATCTCCCTCAATCCCCACCGTCTCCCCGTCTCCCTCAATCCCCACCGTCTCCCCGTCTCCCTCAATCCCCACCGTCTCCCTCAATCCCCACCGTCTCCCCGTCTCCCTCAATCCCCACCATCTCCCCGTATCCCTCAATCCCCACCGTCTCCCCGTATCCCTCAATTCCCCTCCATCTCCCCGTCTCCCTCAATCCCCACCTCCTCCCCGTATCCCTCAATCCCCACCTCCTCCCCGTCACCCTCAATCCCCACCTCCTCCCCGTATCCCTCAAACCCCACCTCCTCCCCGTCTCCCTCAATCCCCCACCGTCTCCCCGTCTCCCCCAATCCCCACCTCCTTCCCCGTCTCCCTCAATCCCCACCTCCTCCCCGTTTCCCTCAATCCCCACCTCCTCCCCGTCTCCCTCAATCCCCCACCATCTCCCCGTATCCCCCAATCCCCACCTCCTCCCCGTCTCCCTCAATCCCCACCGTCTCCCCGTATCCCTCAATCCCCACCGTCTCCCCGTCTCCCTCAATCCCCACCGTCTCCCCGTATCCCTCAATCCCCACCGTCTCCCCGTATCCCTCAACCCCCACCGTCTCCCCGTATCCCTCAATACCCACCGTCTCCCCGTATCCCTCAATACCCACCGTCTCCCCGTATCCCTCAATCCTCACCGTCTCCCCGTCTCCCTCAATCCCACCCGTCTCCCCGTCTCCCTCAATCCCCACCGTCTCCCCGTCTCCCTCAATCCCCCACCGTCTCCCCGTCTCCCTCAATCCCCACCTCCTCCCCGTCTCCCTCAATCCCCCAACGTCTCCCCGTCTCCTCCAATCCCCACCGACCCCCGTCTCCCTCAATCCCCCACCGTCTCCCCGTCTCCCTCGATCCCCACCTCCTCCCTGTATCCCTCAATCCCCACCTCCTTCCCCGTCTCCCTCAATCCCCCACCGTCTCCCCGTCTCCCTCAATCCCCACCGTCTCCCCGTCTCCCTCAATCCCCACCGTCTCCCCGTCTCCCTCAATCCCCACCGTCTCCCCGTCTCCCTCAATCCCCACCGTCTCCCTCAATCCCCACCTCCTCCCCGTATCCCTCAATCCCCACCGTCTCCCCGTCTCCCTCAATCCCCACCGTCTCCCCGTATCCCTCAATCCCCACCGTCTCCCCGTATCTGTCAATCCCCACCGTCTCCCCGTCTCCCTCAATCCCCACCTCCTCCCCGTATCCCTCAATCCCCCACCGTCACCCCGTATCCCTCAATCCCCACCTCCTCCCCGTATCCCCCAATCCCCACCTCCTTCCCCGAATCCCTCAATCCCCACCTCCTCCCCGTATCCCTCAATCCCCACCTCCTCCCCGTATCCCCCAATCCCCACCTCCTTCCCCGAATCCCTCAATCCCCACCTCCTCCCCGTATCCCTCAATCCCCACCGTCTCCCCGAATCCCTCAATCCCCACCTCCTCCCCGTATCCCTCAATCCCCACCGTCTCCCCGTATCTCTCAATCCCCACCGTCTCCCCGTATCCCTCAATCCCCACCGTCTCCCCGTATCCCTCAATCCCCACCGTCTCCCCGTATCCCTCAATCCCCACCGTCTCCCCGTATCCCTCAATCCCCACCTCCTCCCCGTCTCCCTCAATCCCCACCGTCTCCCCGTATCCCTCAATCCCCACCGTCTCCCCGTGTCCCTCAATCCCCACCGCCTCCCTGTCTCCCTCAATCCCCACCGTCTCCCCGTCTCCCTCAATCCCCACCGCCTCCCCGTCTCCGTCAATCCCCACCGTCTCCCCGTCTCCCTCAATCCCCACCGTCTCCCCGTCTCCCTCACTCCCCACCGTCTCCCCGTATCCCTCAATTCCCACCGTCTCCCCGTCTCCCTCAATCTCCACCTCCTCCCCGTCTCCCTCAATCCCCACTGTCTCCCCGTCTCCCTCAATCCCCACCGTCTCCCCGTCTCCCTCAAACCCCACCGTCTCCCCGTATCCCTCAATTCCCCACCGTCTCCCCGTCTCCCTCAATCCCCACCGTCTCCCCGTCTCCCTCAATCCCCACCGTCTCCCCATATCCCTCAATCCCCACCGTCTACCCGTATCCCTCAATCCCCACCGCCTCCCCGTCTCCCTCAATCCCCACCGTCTCCCCGTATCCCTCAATCCCCACCGTCTCCCCGTCTCCCTCAATCCCCACCGTCTCCCCGTATCCCTCAATCCCCACCGCCTCCCCGTCTCCCTCAATCCCCACCGTCTCCCCGTATCCCTCAATCCCCACCGTCTCCCCGTCTCCCTCAATCCCCACCGTCTCTCCGTATCCCTCAATCCCCACCGTCTCCCCGTCTCCCTCAATCCCCACCATCTCCCCGTATCCCTCAATCCCCACCGTCTCCCCGTATCCCTCAATTCCCACCGTCTCCCCGTATCCCTCAATCCCCACCTCCACCCCGTATCCCTCAATCCCCACCTTCTCCCGTATCTCTCAATCCCCACCGTCTCCCCGTATCCCTCAATCCCCACCGTCTCCCCGTCTCCCTCAATCCCCACCGTCTCACTCAATCCCCACCTTCTCCCCGTATCCCTCAATCCACACCGTCTCCCCGTATCCCTCAATCCCCACCGTCTCCCCGTCTCCCTCAATCCCCACCGTCTCCCCGTCTCCCTCAATCCCCACCGTCTCCCCGTCTCCCTCAATCCCCACCGTCTCCCCGTATCCCTCAATCCACACCGTCTCCCCGTATCCCTCAATCCCCACCTCCTCCCCGTCTCCCTCAATCCCCACCGTCTCCCCGTATCCCTCAATCCACACCGTCTCCGCGTATCCCTCAATCCCCACCGTCTCCCCATCTCCCTCAATCCCCACCGTCTCCCCGTCTCCCTCAATCCCCACCGTCTCCCCGTCTCCCTCAATCCCCACCGTCTCCCTCAATCCCCACCGTCTCCCCGTCTCCCTCAATCCCCACCGTCTCCCCGTATCCCTCAATCCCCACCATCTCCCCGTATCCCTCAATCCCCACCGTCTCCCCGTATCCCTCAATTCCCCACCATCTCCCCGTCTCCCTCAATCCCCACCTCCTCCCCGTATCCCTCAATCCCCACCTCCTCCCCGTCACCCTCAATCCCCACCTCCTCCCCGTATCCCTCAAACCCCACCTCCTCCCCGTCTCCCTCAATCCCCCACCGTCTCCCCGTCTCCCCCAATCCCCACCTCCTTCCCCGTCTCCCTCAATCCCCACCTCCTCCCCGTTTCCCTCAATCCCCACCTCCTCCCCGTCTCCCTCAATCCCCCACCATCTCCCCGTATCCCCCAATCCCCACCTCCTCCCCGTCTCCCTCAATCCCCACCGTCTCCCCGTATCCCTCAATCCCCACCGTCTCCCCGTCTCCCTCAATCCCCACCGTCTCCCCGTATCCCTCAATCCCCACCGTCTCCCCGTATCCCTCAACCCCCACCGTCTCCCCGTATCCCTCAATACCCACCGTCTCCCCGTATCCCTCAATACCCACCGTCTCCCCGTATCCCTCAATCCTCACCGTCTCCCCGTCTCCCTCAATCCCACCCGTCTCCCCGTCTCCCTCAATCCCCACCGTCTCCCCGTCTCCCTCAATCCCCCACCGTCTCCCCGTCTCCCTCAATCCCCACCTCCTCCCCGTCTCCCTCAATCCCCCACCGTCTCCCCGTCTCCTCCAATCCCCACCGACCCCCGTCTCCCTCAATCCCCCACCGTCTCCCCGTCTCCCTCAATCCCCACCTCCTCCCTGTATCCCTCAATCCCCACCTCCTTCCCCGTCTCCCTCAATCCCCCACCGTCTCCCCGTCTCCCTCAATCCCCACCGTCTCCCCGTCTCCCTCAATCCCCACCGTCTCCCCGTCTCCCTCAATCCCCACCGTCTCCCCGTCTCCCTCAATCCCCACCGTCTCCCTCAATCCCCACCTCCTCCCCGTATCCCTCAATCCCCACCGTCTCCCCGTCTCCCTCAATCCCCACCGTCTCCCCGTATCCCTCAATCCCCACCGTCTCCCCGTATCCCTCAATCCCCACCGTCTCCCCGTATCCCTCAATCCCCCACCGTCTCCCCGTATCCCTCAATCCCCACCGTCTCCCCGTCTCCCTCAATCCCCACCGTCTCCCCGTATCCCTCAATCCCCACCTCCTCCCCGTATCCCTCAATCCCCACCGTCACCCTCAATCCCCACCGTCTCCCCGTATCCCTCAATCCCCACCCCCTCCCCGTATCCCTCAATCCCCACCGTCTCCCCGTGTCCCTCAATCCCCACCGTCTCCCCGTATCCCTCAATCCCCACCGTCTCCCCGTCTCCCTCAATCCCCCACCGTCTCCCCATATCCCTCAATCCCCCACCGCCTCCCCGTATCCCTCAATCCCCATCTTAACCCCGTATCTGTCAATCCCCACCGTCTCCCCGTCTCCCTCAATCCCCACCGTCTCCCTCAATCCCCACCGTCTCCCCGTCTCCCTCAATCCCCACCGTCTCCCCGTATCCCTCAATCCCCACCTCCTCCCCGTCTCCCTCAATCCCCACCTCCTCCCCGTATCCCCCAATCCCCACCTCCTCCCCGTATCCCCCAATCCCCACCTCCTCCCCGT
This sequence comes from Scyliorhinus torazame, assembly GCF_047496885.1. Classification (NCBI taxonomy): domain Eukaryota; kingdom Metazoa; phylum Chordata; class Chondrichthyes; order Carcharhiniformes; family Scyliorhinidae; genus Scyliorhinus; species Scyliorhinus torazame. The sequence goes on along the minus strand of NW_027308034.1, from coordinate 105,915 downwards.
ATCCCCCAATCCCCACCTCCTCCCCGTATCCCCCAATCCACACCTCCTTCCCCGAATCCCTCAATCCCCACCTCCTTCCCCGAATCCCTCAATCCCCAACGTCTCCCCGTATCCCTCAATCCCCACCTCCTCCCCGTATCCCTCAATCCCCACCGTCTCCCCGTATCTCTCAATCCCCACCGTCTCCCCGTATCCCTCAATCCCCACCGTCTCCCCGTATCCCTCAATCCCCACCGTCTCCCCGTATCCCTCAATCCCCACCCTCTCCCCGTGTCCCTCAATCCCCACCGCCTCCCCGTCTCCCTCAATCCCCACCGTCTCCCCGTCTCCCTCAATCCCCACCGCCTCCCCGTCTCCGTCAATCCCCACCGTCTCCCCGTCTCCCTCAATCCCCACCGTCTCCCCGTCTCCCTCAATCCCCACCGTCTCCCCGTATCCCTCAATTCCCCACCGTCTCCCCGCATCCCTCAATCCCCACCGTCTCCCCGTCTCCCTCAATCCCCACCTTCTCCCCGTCTCCCTCAATCCCCACCGTCTCCCCGTATCCCTCAATTCCCCACCGTCTCCCCGTCTCCCTCAATCCCCACCGTCTCCCCGTCTCCCTCAATCCCCACCGTCTCCCCGTATCCCTCAATCCCCACCGTCTCCCCGTATCCCTCAATTCCCAACGTCTCCCCGTATCCCTCAATCCCCACCTCCACCCCGTATCCCTCAATCCCCACCTTCTCCCGTATCTCTCAATCCCCACCGTCTCCCCGTATCCCTCAATCCCCACCGTCTCCCCGTCTCCCTCAATCCCCACTGTCTCCCTCAATCCCCACCATCTCCCCGCATCCCTCAATCTACACCGTCTCCCCGTATCCCTCAATCCCAACCGTGTCCCCGTCTCCCTCAATCCCCACCGTCTCCCCGTCTCCCTCAATCCCCACCGTCTCCCCGTATCCCTCAATCCCCACCGTCTCCCCGTATCCCACAATCCCCACCGTCTCCCCGTCTCCCTCAATTCCCCACCGCCTTCCCCGTCTCCCTCAATCCCCCACCGTCTCCCCATATCCCTCAATCCCCCACCGTCTCCCCGTATCCCTCAATCCCCCACCGTCTCCCCGTATCCCTCAATCACCACCTATTCCCCGTATCCCTCAATTCCCCACCGTCTCCCCGTCTCCCTCAATCCCCACCATCTCCCCGAATCCCTCACTCCCCACCGTCTCACCGTGTCCCTCAATCCACACCGTCTCCCCGTATCCCTCAGTCCCCACCGTCTCCCCGTATCTCTCAATCCCCACCGTCTCCCCGTATCCCTCAATCCCCACTTTCTCCCCGTATCCCTCAATCCCCACCGTCTTCCCGTATCCCTCAATCCCCACCGTCTCCCCGTATCCCTCAATCCCCACCGTCTCCCCGTATCCCTCAATCCCCACCGTCTCCCCGTCTCCCTCAATCCCCACCGTCTCCCCGTCTCCCTCAATCCCCACCGTCTCCCCGTATCCCTCAATCCCCACCGTCTCCCCATATCCCTCAATCCCCACCGTCTCCCCGTATCCCTGAATCCCCACCGTCTCCCCGTATCCCTCAATCCCCACCGTCTCCCCGTATCCCTCAATCCCCACCGTCTCCCCGACTCCCTCAATCGCCACCGTCTCCCGGTTTCCCTCAATCCCCCACCTTCTCCCCGTGTTACTCAATCCCCACCGTCTCCCCGTATCCCTCAATCCCCACCGTCTCCCCGTGTCCCTCAATCCCCACCGTCTCCCCGTCTCCCTCAATCGCCACCGTCTCCCCGTTTCCCTCAATCCCCCACCTTCTCCCCGTGTCACTCAATCCCCACCGTCTCCCCGTATCCCTCAATCCCCACCGTCTCCCCGTCTCCCTCAATCCCCACCGTCTCCCCGTATCCCTCAATCCCCACCGTCTCCCCGTATCCCCCAATCCCCACCGTCTCCCCATATCCCTCAATCCCCACCGTCTCCCCGTATCCCTCAATCCCCTCCGTCTCCCCGTATCCCTCAATCCCCACCGTCTCCCCGTATCCCTCAATCCCCACTCCCCGTATCCCTCAATCCCCACGGTCTCCCCGTATCCCTCAATCCCCACCTCCTCCCCGTATCCCTCAATCCCCACCGTCTCCCCGTATCCCTCAATCCCCACCTCCTCCCCCTATCCCTCAATCCCCACCTCCTCCCCGTCTCCCTCATTCCCCACTGTCTCCCCGTATCCCTCAATCTCCACCTCCTCCCCGTATCCCTCAATCCCCACCGTCTCCCCGTATCCCTCAATCCCCCCGTCTCCCCGTATCCCTCAATCCCCACCGTCTCCCCGTATCCCTCAATCCCCACCTCCTCCCCGTATCCCTCAATCCCCACCGTCTCCCCGTATCCCTCAATCCCCACCTACTCCCCGTATCCCTCAATCCCCACCGTCTCCCCGTATCTCTCAACCCCCCCGTCTCCCCGTATCCCTCAATCCCCACCGTCTCCCCATATCCCTCAATCCCCACCTCCTCCCCGTATCCCTCAATCCCCACCGTCTCCCCGTATCCCTCAATCCCCACCTACTCCCCGTATCCCTCAATCCCCAACGTTTCCCCCTATCCCTCAGTCGCCCACCCTCTCCCCGTATCCCTCAATCCCCACCTCCTCCCCTTATCCCTCAATCCCCACCTTCTCCCCGTATCCCTCAATCCCCACCGTCTCCCCGTATCCCTCAATCCCCACCGTCTCCCCGTATCCCTCAATCCCCACCTTCACCCCGTCTCCCTCAATCCCCACCGTCTCCCCGTATCCCTCAATCCCCACCGTCTCCCCGTATCCCTCAACCCCCACCGTCTCCCCGTATCCCTCAATACCCACCGTCTCCCCGTATCCCTCAATACCCACCGTCTCCCCGTATCCCTCAATCCTCACCGTCTCCCCGTCTCCCTCAATCCCACCCGTCTCCCCGTCTCCCTCAATCCCCACCGTCTCCCCGTCTCCCTCAATCCCCACCTCCTCCCCGTCTCCCTCAATCCCCCACCGTCTCCCCGTCTCCTCCAATCCCCACCGACCCCCGTCTCCCTCAATCCCCCACCGTCTCCCCGTCTCCCTCAATCCCCACCTCCTCCCTGTATCCCTCAATCCCCACCTCCTTCCCCGTCTCCCTCAATCCCCCACCGTCTCCCCGTCTCCCTCAATCCCCACCGTCTCCCCGTCTCCCTCAATCCCCACCGTCTCCCCGTCTCCCTCAATCCCCACCGTCTCCCCGTCTCCCTCAATCCCCACCGTCTCCCTCAATCCCCACCTCCTCCCCGTATCCCTCAATCCCCACCGTCTCCCCGTCTCCCTCAATCCCCACCGTCTCCCCGTATCCCTCAATCCCCACCGTCTCCCCGTATCCCTCAATCCCCACCGTCTCCCCGTATCCCTCAATCCCCCACCGTCTCCCCGTATCCCTCAATCCCCACCGTCTCCCCGTCTCCCTCAATCCCCACCGTCTCCCCGTATCCCTCAATCCCCACCTCCTCCCCGTATCCCTCAATCCCCACCGTCACCCTCAATCCCCACCGTCTCCCCGTATCCCTCAATCCCCACCCCCTCCCCGTATCCCTCAATCCCCACCGTCTCCCCGTGTCCCTCAATCCCCACCGTCTCCCCGTATCCCTCAATCCCCACCGTCTCCCCGTCTCCCTCAATCCCCCACCGTCTCCCCATATCCCTCAATCCCCCACCGCCTCCCCGTATCCCTCAATCCCCATCTTAACCCCGTATCTGTCAATCCCCACCGTCTCCCCGTCTCCCTCAATCCCCACCGTCTCCCTCAATCCCCACCGTCTCCCCGTCTCCCTCAATCCCCACCGTCTCCCCGTATCCCTCAATCCCCACCTCCTCCCCGTCTCCCTCAATCCCCACCTCCTCCCCGTATCCCCCAATCCCCACCTCCTCCCCGTATCCCCCAATCCCCACCTCCTCCCCGTATCCCCCAATCCCCACCTCCTCCCCGTATCCCCCAATCCACACCTCCTTCCCCGAATCCCTCAATCCCCACCTCCTTCCCCGAATCCCTCAATCCCCAACGTCTCCCCGTATCCCTCAATCCCCACCTCCTCCCCGTATCCCTCAATCCCCACCGTCTCCCCGTATCTCTCAATCCCCACCGTCTCCCCGTATCCCTCAATCCCCACCGTCTCCCCGTATCCCTCAATCCCCACCGTCTCCCCGTATCCCTCAATCCCCACCCTCTCCCCGTGTCCCTCAATCCCCACCGCCTCCCCGTCTCCCTCAATCCCCACCGTCTCCCCGTCTCCCTCAATCCCCACCGTCTCCCCGTATCCCTCAATCCCCACCGTCTCCCCGTATCCCTCAATTCCCAACGTCTCCCCGTATCCCTCAATCCCCACCTCCACCCCGTATCCCTCAATCCCCACCGTCTCCCCGTATCCCTCAATCCCCACCGTCTCCCCGTATCCCTCAATCCCCACCGTCTCCCCGTATCCCTCAATCCCCACCTTCTCCCGTATCTCTCAATCCCCACCGTCTCCCCGTATCCCTCAATCCCCACCGTCTCCCCGTCTCCCTCAATCCCCACCGTCTCCCCGTATCCCTCAATCCCCACCGTCTCCCCGTATCCCTCAATCCCCCACCGTCTCCCCGTATCCCTCAATCCCTACCATCTCCCCGCATCCCTCAATCTACACCGTCTCCCCGTATCCCTCAATCCCAACCGTGTCCCCGTCTCCCTCAATCCCCACCGTCTCCCCGTCTCCCTCAATCCCCACCGTCTCCCCGTATCCCTCAATCCCCACCGTCTCCCCGTATCCCACAATCCCCACCGTCTCCCGTATCCCTCAATCCCCACCCTCTCCCCGTGTCCCTCAATTCCCACCGCCTCCCCGTCTCCCTCAATCCCCACCGTCTCCCCGTCTCCCTCAATCCCCACCGCCTCCCCGTCTCCGTCAATCCCCACCGTCTCCCCGTCTCCCTCAATCCCCACCGTCTCCCCGTCTCCCTCAATCCCCACCATCTCCCCGTATCCCTCAATTCCCCACCGTCTCCCCGTCTCCCTCAATCCCCACCGCCTCCCCGTCTCCCTCAATCCCCACCGTATCCCCGTCTCCCTCAATCCCCACCTTCTCCCCGTCTCCCTCAATCCCCACCGTCTCCCCGTATCCCTCAATTCCCCACCGTCTCCCTCAATCCCCACCGTCTCCCCGTATCCCTCAATTCCCAACGTCTCCCCGTATCCCTCAATCCCCACCTCCACCCCGTATCTCTCAATCCCCACCGTCTCCCCGTATCCCTCAATCCCCACCGTCTCCCCGTCTCCCTCAATCCCCACTGTCTCCCTCAATCCCCACCGTCTCCCCGTATCCCTCAATCCCAACCGTGTCCCCGTCTCCCTCAATCCCCACCGTCTCCCCGTCTCCCTCAATCCCCACCGTCTCCCCGTATCCCTCAATCCCCACCGTCTCCCCGTATCCCACAATCCCCACCGTCTCCCGTCTCCCTCAATTCCCCACCGCCTTCCCCGTCTCCCTCAATCCCCCACCGTCTCCCCATATCCCTCAATCCCCCACCGTCTCCCCGTATCCCTCAATCCCCCACCGTCTCCCCGTATCCCTCAATCACCACCTATTCCCCGTATCCCTCAATTCCCCACCGTCTCCCCGTCTCCCTCAATCCCCACCATCTCCCCGAATCCCTCACTCCCCACCGTCTCACCGTGTCCCTCAATCCACACCGTCTCCCCGTATCCCTCAGTCCCCACCGTCTCCCCGTATCTCTCAATCCCCACCGTCTCCCCGTATCCCTCAATCCCCACTTTCTCCCCGTATCCCTCAATCCCCACCGTCTTCCCGTATCCCTCAATCCCCACCGTCTCCCCGTATCCCTCAATCCCCACCGTCTCCCCGTATCCCTCAATCCCCACCGTCTCCCCGTCTCCCTCAATCCCCACCGTCTCCCCGTCTCCCTCAATCCCCACCGTCTCCCCGTATCCCTCAATCCCCACCGTCTCCCCATATCCCTCAATCCCCACCGTCTCCCCGTATCCCTGAATCCCCACCGTCTCCCCGTATCCCTCAATCCCCACCGTCTCCCCGTATCCCTCAATCCCCACCGTCTCCCCGACTCCCTCAATCGCCACCGTCTCCCCGTTTCCCTCAATCCCCCACATTCTCCCCGTGTTACTCAATCCCCACCGTCTCCCCGTATCCCTCAATCCCCACCGTCTCCCCGTGTCCCTCAATCCCCACCGTCTCCCCGTCTCCCTCAATCGCCACCGTCTCCCCGTTTCCCTCAATCCCCCACCTTCTCCCCGTGTCACTCAATCCCCACCGTCTCCCCGTATCCCTCAATCCCCACCGTCTCCCCGTGTCCCTCAATCCCCACCTCTCCCCATATCCCTCAATCCCCACCGTCTCCCCGTATCCCTCAATCCCCTCCGTCTCCCCGTATCCCTCAATCCCCACCGTCTCCCCGTATCCCTCAATCCCCACTCCCCGTATCCCTCAATCCCCACGGTCTCCCCGTATCCCTCAATCCCCACCTCCTCCCCGTATCCCTCAATCCCCACCGTCTCCCCGTATCCCTCAATCCCCACCTCCTCCCCCTATCCCTCAATCCCCACCTCCTCCCCGTCTCCCTCATTCCCCACTGTCTCCCCGTATCTCTCAATCTCCACCTCCTCCCCGTATCCCTCAATCCCCACCGTCTCCCCGTATCCCTCAATCCCCCCGTCTCCCCGTATCCCTCAATCCCCACCGTCTCCCCGTATCCCTCAATCCCCACCTCCTCCCCGTATCCCTCAATCCCCACCGTCTCCCCGTATCCCTCAATCCCCACCTACTCCCCGCATCCCTCAATCCCCACCGTCTCCCCGTATCTCTCAATCCCCCCGTCTCCCCGTATCCCTCAATCCCCACCGTCTCCCCATATCCCTCAATCCCCACCTCCTCCCCGTATCCCTCAATCCCCACCGTCTCCCCGTATCCCTCAATCCCCACCTACTCCCCGTATCCCTCAATCCCCAACGTTTCCCCCTATCCCTCAGTCGCCCACCCTCTCCCCGTATCCCTCAATCCCCACCTCCTCCCCTTATCCCTCAATCCCCACCTTCTCCCCGTATCCCTCAATCCCCACCGTCTCCCCGTATCCCTCAATCCCCACCGTCTCCCCGTATCCCTCAATCCCCACCTTCACCCCGTATCCCTCAATCCCCACCTCCTCCCCGTATCCCTCAATCCCCCACCATCTCCCCGTATCCCTCAATCCCCACCGTCTCCCCGTATCCCTCAATCCCCACCGTCGCCCCGTATCCTTCAATCGCCACCTACTCCCCGAATCCCTCAATCCCCACCGTCTCCCCGTGTCCCTCAATCCACACCGTCTCCCCGTATCCCTCAGTCCCCACCGTCTCCCCGTATCTCTCAATCCCCACCGTCTCCCCGTGTCCCTCAATCCCCACCGTCTCCCTCAATCGCCACCGTCTCCCCGTTTCCCTCAATCCCCACCGTCTCCCTCAATCCCCCACCGTCTCCCCGTATCCCTCAATCCCCACCGTCTCCCCGTATCCCTCAATCCCCACCGTCTCCCCGTCTCCCTCAATCCCCACCGTCTCCCTCAATCCCCACCATCTCCCCGCATCCCTCAATCCAAACCGTCTCCCCGTATCCCACAATCCCCACCGTCTCCCCGTCTCCCTCAATTCCCCACCGCCTCCCCATATCCCTCAATCCCCACCGTCTCCCCATATCCCTCAATCCCCACCGTCTCCCCATATCCCTCAATCCCCACCGTCTCCCCATATCCCTCAATCCCCCACCGTCTCCCCGTATCCCTCAATCCCCCACCGTCTCCCCGTATCCCTCAATCACCACCTATTCCCCGTATCCCTCAATCCCCCACCGTCTCCCCGTATCCTTCAATCGCCACCTCCTCCCCGAATCCCTCAATCCCCACCGTCTCCCCGTGTCCCTCAATCCACACCGTCTCCCCGTATCCCTCAGTCCCCACCGTCTCCCCGTATCTCTCAATCCCCACCGTCTCCCCGTATCCCTCAATCCCCACTTTCTCCCCGTATCCCTCAATCCCCACCGTCTTCCCGTATCCCTCAATCCCCACCGTCTCCCCGTATCCCTCAATCCCCACCGTCTCCCCGTATCCCTCAATCCCCACCGTCTCCCCGTCTCCCTCAATCCCCACCGTCTCCCCGTCTCCCTCAATCCCCACCGTCTCCCCGTATCCCTCAATCCCCACCGTCTCCCCGTATCCCTCAATCCCCACCGTCTCCCCGTATCCCTCAATCCCCACCGTCTCCCCGTATCCCTCAATCCCCACCGTCTCCCCGTATCCCTCAATCCCCACTGTCTCCCCGTTTCCCTCAATCCCCCACCTTCTCCCCGTATCACTCAATCCCCACCGTCTCCCCGTATCCCTCAATCCCCACCGTCTCCCCGTGTCCCTCAATCCACACCGTCTCCCCGTCTACCTCAATAACCACCGTCTCCCCGTATCCCTCCATCCCCACCGTCTCCCCCTATCCCTCAATCCCCCACCGTCTCCCCGTATCCCTCAATCCCCTCCGTCTCCCCGTATCCCTCAATCCCCACCGTCTCCCCGTATCCCTCAATCCCCACTCCCCGTATCCCTCAATCCCCACGGTCTCCCCGTATCCCTCAATCCCCACCTCCTCCCCGTATCCCTCAATTCCCACCGTCTCCCCGTATCCCTCAATCCCCACCTCCTCCCCCTATCCCTCAATCCCCACCTCCTCCCCGTCTCCCTCATTCCCCACCGTCTCCCCGTATCTCTCAATCTCCACCTCCTCCCCGTATCCCTCAATCCCCACCGTCTCCCCATATCCCTCAATCCCCCCGTCTCCCCGTATCCCTCAATCCCCACCGTCTCCCCGTATCCCTCAATCCCCACCTCCTCCCCGTATCCCTCAATCCCCACCGTCTCCCCGTATCCCTCAATCCCCACCGTCTCCCCGTATCCCTCAATCCCCACCGTCTCCCCGTGTCCCTCAATCCCCACCGTCTCCCCGTATCCCTCAATCCCCACCCTCTCCCCGTGTCCCTCAATCCCCACCGTCTCCCCGTCTCCCCCAATCCCCACCGCCTCCCCGTCTCCGTCAATCCCCACCGTCTCCCCGTCTCCCTCAGTCCCCACCGCCTCCCCGTCTCCCTCAATCCCCACCTCCTCCCCGTATCCCTCAATCCCCACCGTCTCCCCGTCTCCCTCAATCCCCCACCGTCTCCCCGTCTCCCTCAATCCCCACCTCCTCCCCGTATCCCTCAATCCCCACCGTCTCCCCGTCTCCCTCAATCCCCACCGTCTCCCCGTCTCCCTCAATCCCCACCGCCTCCCCGTCTCCCTCAATCCCCACCGCCTCCCCGTCTCCCTCAATCCCCACCGTATCCCCGTCTCCCTCAATCCCCACCGTCTCCCCGTATCCCTCAATCCCCCACCGTCCCCCCGTATCCCTCAATCCCCACCGTCTCCCCGTATCCCTCAATTCCCCACCGTCTCCCCGTCTCCCTCAATCCCCACCGTCTCCCCGTATCCCTCAATCCCCACCGTCTCCCCGTATCCCTCAATCCCCACCGTCTCCCCGTATCCCTCAATCCCCATCGTCTCCCCGTATCCCTCAATCCCCACCGTCTCCCCGTATCCCTCAATCCCCACCGTCTCCCCGTCTCCCTCAATCCCCACCGTCTCCCCATATCCCTCAATCCCCACCGTCTCCCCGTATCCCTCAAACCCCCACCGTCTCCCCGTATCCCTCAATCCCCACCGTCTCCCCGTCTCCCTCAATCCCCACCGTCTCCCCGTAACCCTCAATCCCCACCGTCTCCCCGTATCCCTCAATTCCCAACGTCTCCCAGTATCCCTCAATCCCCACCTCCACCCCGTATCCCTCAATCCCCACCTTCTCCCGTATCTCTCAATCCCCACCGTCTCCCCGTCTCCCTCAATCCCCACCGTCTCCCCGTCTCCCTCAATCCCCACCGTCTCCCCGTATCCCTCAATCCCCACCGTCTCCCCGTATCCCACAATCCCCACCGTCTCCCCGTCTCCCTCAATTCCCCACCGCCTTCCCCGTCTCCCTCAATCCCCCACCGTCTCCCCATATCCCTCAATCCCCCACCGTCTCCCCGTATCCCTCAATCCCCCACCGTCTCCCCGTATCCCTCAATCACCACCTATTCCCCGTATCCCTCAATCCCCCACCGTCTCCCCGTATCCTTCAATCGCCACCTCCTCCCCGAATCCCTCAATCCCCACCGTCTCCCCGTGTCCCTCAATCCACACCGTCTCCCCGTATCCCTCAGTCCCCACCGTCTCCCCGTATCTCTCAATCCCCACCGTCTCCCCGTATCCCTCAATCCCCACCGTCTCCCCGTATCCCTCAATCCCCACCGTCTCCCCGTATCCCTCAATCCCCACTTTCTCCCCGTATCCCTCAATCCCCACCGTCTCCCCGTATCCCTCAATCCCCACTTTCTCCCCGTTTCCCTCAATCCCCACCGTCTTCCCGTATCCCTCAATCCCCACCGTCTCCCCGTCTCCCTCAATCCCCACCGTCTCCCCGTAACCCTCAATCCCCACCGTCTCCCCGTATCCCTCAATTCCCAACGTCTCCCCGTATCCCTCAATCCCCACCTCCACCCCGTATCCCTCAATCCCCACCTTCTCCCGTATCTCTCAATCCCCACCGTCTCCCCGTCTCCCTCAATCCCCACCGTCTCCCCGTATCCCTCAATCCCCACCGTCTCCCCGTCTCCCTCAATCCCCACCGTCTCCCTCAATCCCCACCATCTCCCCGCATCCCTCAATCCACACCGTCTCCCCGTATCCCTCAATCCCAACCGTGTCCCCGTCTCCCTCAATCCCCACCGTGTCCCCGTCTCCCTCAATCCCCACCGTCTCCCCGTCTCCCTCAATCCCCACCGTCTCCCCGTATCCCTCAATCCCCACCGTCTCCCCGTATCCCACAATCCCCACCGTCTCCCCGTCTCCCTCAATTCCCCACCGCCTTCCCCGTTTCCCTCAATCCCCCACCGTCTCCCCATATCCCTCAATCCCCCACCGTCTCCCCGTATCCCTCAATCCCCCACCGTCTCCCCGTATCCCTCAATCACCACGTATTCCCCGTATCCCTCAATCCCCCACCGTCTCCCCGTATCCTTCAATCGCCACCTCCTCCCCGAATCCCTCAATCCCCACCGTCTCCCCGTGTCCCTCAATCCACACCGTCTCCCCGTATCCCTCAGTCCCCACCGTCTCCCCGTATCTCTCAATCCCCACCGTCTCCCCGTATCCCTCAATCCCCACTTTCTCCCCGTATCCCTCAATCCCCACCGTCTTCCCGTATCCCTCAATCCCCACCGTCTCCCCGTATCCCTCAATCCCCACCGTCTCCCCGTATCCCTCAATCCCCACCGTCTCCCCGTCTCCCTCAATCCCCACCGTCTAACCGTATCCCTCAATCCCCACCGTCTCCCCGTATCACTCAATCCCCACCGTCTCCCCCTATCCCTCAATCCCCACCGTCTCCCCGTCTACCTCAATCCCCACCGTCTCCCCGTATCCCTCAATCCCCACCGTCTCCCCGTATCCCTCAATCCCCACCGTCTCCCCGTATCCCTCAATCCCCACCGTCTCCCCGTATCCCTCAATCCCCACCGTCTCCCCGTATCCCTCAATCCCCACCGTCTCCCCGTCTCCCTCAATCGCCACCGTCTCCCCGTTTCCCTCAATCCCCCACCTTCTCCCCGTGTCACTCAATCCCCACCGTCTCCCCGTATCCCTCAATCCCCACCGTCTCCCCGTGTCCCTCAATCCCCACCGTCTCCCCGTCTCCCTCAATCGCCACCGTCTCCCCGTTTCCCTCAATCCCCCACCTTCTCCCCGTGTCACTCAATCCCCACCGTCTCCCCGTATCCCTCAATCCCCACCGTCTCCCCGTGTCCCTCAATCCCCACCGTCTCCCCATATCCCTCAATCCCCACCGTCTCCCCGTATCCCTCAATCCCCACCGACTCCCCGTGTCCCTCAATCCACACCATCTCCCCGTATACCTCAATAACCACCGTCTCCCCGTATCCCCCCATCCCCACCGTCTCCCCCTATCCCTCAATCCCCCACCGTCTCCCCGTATCCCTCAATCCCCTCCGTCTCCCCGTATCCCTCAATCCCCACCGTCTCCCCGTATCCCTCAATCCCCACTCCCCGTATCCCTCAATCCCCACGGTCTCCCCGTATCCCTCAATCCCCACCTCCTCCCCGTATCCCTCAATCCCTACCGTCTCCCCGTATCCCTCAATCCCCACCTCCTCCCCCTATCCCTCAATCCCCACCTCCTCCCCGTCTCCCTCATTCCCCACCGTCTCCCCGTATCTCTCAATCTCCACCTCCTCCCCGTATCCCTCAATCCCCACCGTCTCCCCGTATCCCTCAATCCCCCCGTCTCCCCGTATCCCTCAATCCCCACCGTCTCCCCGTATCCCTCAATCCCCACCTCCTCCCCGTATCCCTCAATCCCCACCGTCTCCCCGTATCCCTCAATCCCCACCTACTCCCCGTATCCCTCAATCCCCACCGTCTCCCCGTATCCCTCAATCCCCACCATCTCCCCGAATCCCTCAATCCCCACCGTCTCCCCGTATCCCTCAATCCCCCCGTCTCCCCGTATCCCTCAATCCCCACCGTCTCCCCATATCCCTCAATCCCCACCTCCTCCCCGTATCCCTCAATCCCCACCGTCTCCCCGTATCCCTCAATCCCCACCTACTCCCCGTATCCCTCAATCCCCAACGTTTCCCCCTATCCCTCAGTCGCCCACACTCTCCCCGTATCCCTCAATCCCCACCTCCTCCCCTTATCCCTCAATCCCCACCTTCTCCCCGTATCCCTCAATCCCCACCGTCTCCCCGTATCCCTCAATCCCCACCGTCTCCCCGTATCCCTCAATCCCCACCTTCACCCCGTATCCCTCAATCCCCACCTCCTCCCCGTATCCCTCAATCCCCCACCATCTCCCCGTATCCCTCAATCCCCACCGTCTCCCCGTATCCCTCAATCCCCACCGTCGCCCCGTATCCTTCAATCGCCACCTCCTCCCCGAATCCCTCAATCCCCACCGTCTCCCCGTGTCCCTCAATCCACACCGTCTCCCCGTATCCCTCAGTCCCCACCGTCTCCCCGTATCTCTCAATCCCCACCGTCTCCCCGTATCCCTCAATCCCCACTTTCTCCCCGTATCCCTCAATCCCCACCGTCTTCCCGTATCCCTCAATCCCCACCGTCTCCCCGTATCCCTCAATCCCCACCGTCTCCCCGTATCCCTCAATCCCCACCGTCTCCCCGTCTCCCTCAATCCCCACCGTCTCCCCGTATCCCTCAATCCCCACCGTCTCCCCGTATCCCTCAATCCCCACCGTCTCCCCGTATCCCTCAATCCCCACCGTCTCCCCGTATCCCTCAATCCCCACCGTCTCCCCGTATCCCTCAATCCCCACCGTCTCCCCGTGTCCCTCAATCCCCACCGTCTCCCTCAATCGCCACCGTCTCCCCGTTTCCCTCAATCCCCCACCTTCTCCCCGTGTCACTCAATCCCCACCGTCTCCCCGTATCCCTCAATCCCCACCGTCTCCCCGTGTCCCTCAATCCCCACCGTCTCCCTCAATCCCCACCGTCTCCCCGTATCCCTCAATCCCCCACCGTCTCCCCGTATCCCTCAATCCCCACCGTCTCCCCGTATCCCTCAATCCCCACCGTCTCCCCGTCTCCCTCAATCCCCACCGTCTCCCTCAATCCCCACCATCTCCCCGCATCCCTCAATCCACACCGTCTCCCCGTATCCCTCAATCCCAACCGTGTCCCCGTCTCCCTCAATCCCCACCGTCTCCCCGTCTCCCTCAATCCCCACCGTCTCCCCGTATCCCTCAATCCCCACCGTCTCCCCGTATCCCACAATCCCCACCGTCTCCCCGTCTCCCTCAATTCCCCACCGCCTTCCCCGTCTCCCTCAATCCCCCACCGTCTCCCCATATCCCTCAATCCCCCACCGTCTCCCCGTATCCCTCAATCCCCCACCGTCTCCCCGTATCCCTCAATCACCACCTATTCCCCGTATCCCTCAATCCCCCACCGTCTCCCCGTATCCTTCAATCGCCACCTCCTCCCCGAATCCCTCAATCCCCACCGTCTCCCCGTGTCCCTCAATCCACACCGTCTCCCCATATCCCTCAATCCCCACCGTCTTCCCGTATCCCTCAATCCCCACCGTCTCCCCGTCTCCCTCAATCCCCACCGTCTCCCCGTATCCCTCAATCCCCACCGTCTCCCCGTATCCCTCAATCCCCACCGTCTCCCCGTATCCCTCAATCCCCACCGTCTCCCCGTATCCCTCAATCCCCACCGTCTCCCCGTATCCCTCAATCCCCACCGTCTCCCCGTCTCCCTCAATCGCCACCGTCTCCCCGTTTCCCTCAATCCCCCACCATCTCCCCGTATCCCTCAATCCCCACCGTCTCCCCGAATCCCTCAATCCCCACCGTCTCCCCGTGTCCCTCAATCCCCACCGTCTCCCCGTATCCCTCAGTCCCCACCGTCTCCCCGTATCTCTCAATCCCCACCGTCTCCCCGTATCCCTCAATCCCCACTTTCTCCCCGTATCCCTCAATCCCCACCGTCTTCCCGTATACCTCAATCCCCACCGTCTCCCCGTATCCCTCAATCCCCACCGTCTCCCCGTATCCCTCAATCCCCACCGTCTCCCCGTCTCCCTCAATCCCCACCGTCTCCCCGTTTCCCTCAATCCCCCACCGTCTCCCCATATCCCTCAATCCCCCACCGTCTCCCCGTATCCCTCAATCCCCCACCGTCTCCCCGTATCCCTCAATCACCACCTATTCCCCGTATCCCTCAATCCCCCACCGTCTCCCCGTATCCTTCAATCGCCACCTCCTCCCCGAATCCCTCAATCCCCACCGTCTCCCCGTGTCCCTCAATCCCCACCGTCTCCCCGTATCCCTCAGTCCCCACCGTCTCCCCGTATCTCTCAATCCCCACCGTCTCCCCGTATCCCTCAATCCCCACTTTCTCCCCGTGTCCCTCAATCCCCACCGTCTTCCCGTATCCCTCAATCCCCACCGTCTCCCCGTATCCCTCAATCCCCACCGTCTCCCCGTATCCCTCAATCCCCACCGTCTCCCCGTCTCCCTCAATCCCCACCGTCTCCCCGTCTACCTCAATCCCCACCGTCTCCCCGTATCCCTCAATCCCCACCGTCTCCCCGTATCCCTCAATCCCCACCGTCTCCCCGTCTCCCTCAATCGCCACCGTCTCCCCGTTTCCCTCAATCCCCCACCTTCTCCCCGTGTCACTCAATCCCCACCGTCTCCCCGTATCCCTCAATCCCCACCGTCTCCCCGTGTCCCTCAATCCCCACCGTCTCCCCGTCTCCCTCAATCGCCACCGTCTCCCCGTTTCCCTCAATCCCCCACCTTCTCCCCGTGTCACTCAATCCCCACCGTCTCCCCGTATCCCTCAATCCCCACCGTCTCCCCGTGTCCCTCAATCCCCACCGTCTCCCCATATCCCTCAATCCGCACCGTCTCCCCGTATCCCTCAATCCCCACCGTCTCCCCGTGTCCCTCAATCCACACCATCTCCCCGTATACCTCAATAACCACCGTCTCCCCGTATCCCCCCATCCCCACCGTCTCCCCCTATCCCTCAATCCCCCACCGTCTCCCCGTATCCCTCAATCCCCTCCGTCTCCCCGTATCCCTCAATCCCCACCGTCTCCCCGTATCCCTCAATCCCCACTCCCCGTATCCCTCAATCCCCACGGTCTCCCCGTATCCCTCAATCCCCACCTCCTCCCCGTATCCCTCAATCCCTACCGTCTCCCCGTATCCCTCAATCCCCACCTCCTCCCCCTATCCCTCAATCCCCACCTCCTCCCCGTCTCCCTCATTCCCCACCGTCTCCCCGTATCTCTCAATCTCCACCTCCTCCCCGTATCCCTCAATCCCCACCGTCTCCCCGTATCCCTCAATCCCCCCGTCTCCCCGTATCCCTCAATCCCCACCGTCTCCCCGTATCCCTCAATCCCCACCTCCTCCCCGTATCCCTCAATCCCCACCGTCTCCCCGTATCCCTCAATCCCCACCTACTCCCCGTATCTCTCAATCCCCACCGTCTCCCCGTATCTCTCAATCCCCCCGTCTCCCCGTATCCCTCAATCCCCACCGTCTCCCCATATCCCTCAATCCCCACCGTCTCCCCGTATCCCTCAATCCCCAACGTTTCCCCCTATCCCTCAGTCGCCCACACTCTCCCCGTATCCCTCAATCCCCACCTCCTCCCCTTATCCCTCAATCCCCACCTTCTCCCCGTATCCCTCAATCCCCACCGTCTCCCCGTATCCCTCAATCCCCACCGTCTCCCCGTATCCCTCAATCCCCACCTTCACCCCGTATCCCTCAATCCCCACCTCCTCCCCGTATCCCTCAATCCCCCACCATCTCCCCGTATCCCTCAATCCCCACCGTCTCCCCGTATCCCTCAATCCCCACCGTCGCCCCGTATCCTTCAATCGCCACCTCCTCCCCGAATCCCTCAATCCCCACCGTCTCCCCGTGTCCCTCAATCCACACCGTCTCCCCGTATCCCTCAGTCCCCACCGTCTCCCCGTATCTCTCAATCCCCACCGTCTCCCCGTATCCCTCAATCCCCACTTTCTCCCCGTATCCCTCAATCCCCACCGTCTTCCCGTATCCCTCAATCCCCACCGTCTCCCCGTATCCCTCAATCCCCACCGTCTCCCCGTATCCCTCAATCCCCACCGTCTCCCCGTCTCCCTCAATCCCCACCGTCTCCCCGTATCCCTCAATCCCCACCGTCTCCCCGTATCCCTCAATCCCCACCGTCTCCCCGTATCCCTCAATCCCCACCGTCTCCCCGTATCCCTCAATCCCCACCGTCTCCCCGTATCCCTCAATCCCCACCGTCTCCCCGTCTCCCTCAATCGCCACCGTCTCCCCGTTTCCCTCAATCCCCCACCTTCTCCCCGTGTCACTCAATCCCCACCGTCTCCCCGTATCCCTCAATCCCCACCGTCTCCCCGTGTCCCTCAATCCCCACCGTCTCCCTCAATCGCCACCGTCTCCCCGTTTCCCTCAATCCCCCACCGTCTCCCCGTATCCCTCAATCCCCCACCGTCTCCCCGTATCCCTCAATCCCCACCGTCTCCCCGTATCCCTCAATCCCCACCGTCTCCCCGTCTCCCTCAATCCCCACCGTCTCCCTCAATCCCCACCATCTCCCCGCATCCCTCAATCCCCACCGTCTCCCCGTGTCACTCAATCCCCACCGTCTCCCCGTATCCCTCAATCCCCACCGTCTCCCCGTGTCCCTCAATCCCCACCGTCTCCCTCAATCGCCACCGTCTCCCCGTTTCCCTCAATCCCCCACCGTCTCCCCGTATCCCTCAATCCCCACCGTCTCCCCGTATCCCTCAATCCCCACCGTCTCCCCGTATCCCTCAATCCCAACCGTGTCCCCGTCTCCCTCAATCCCCACCGTCTCCCCGTCTCCCTCAATCCCCACCGTCTCCCCGTATCCCTCAATCCCCACCGTCTCCCCGTATCCCACAATCCCCACCGTCTCCCCGTCTCCCTCAATTCCCCACCGCCTTCCCCGTATCCCTCAATCCCCCACCGTCTCCCCGTATCCCTCAATCCCCCACCGCCTCCCCGTATCCCTCAATCACCACCTATTCCCCGTATCCCTCAATCCCCCACCGTCTCCCCGTATCCTTCAATCGCCACCTCCTCCCCGAATCCCTCAATCCCCACCGTCTCCCCGTGTCCCTCAATCCACACCGTCTCCCCATATCCCTCAATCCCCACCGTCTTCCCGTATCCCTCAATCCCCACCGTCTCCCCGTCTCCCTCAATCCCCACCGTCTCCCCGTATCCCTCAATCCCCACCGTCTCCCCGTATCCCTCAATCCCCACCGTCTCCCCGTATCCCTCAATCCCTACCGTCTCCCCGTCTCCCTCAATCGCCACCGTCTCCCCGTTTCCCTCAATCCCCCACCATCTCCCCGTATCCCTCAATCCCCACCGTCTCCCCGTATCCCTCAATCCCCACCGTCGCCCCGTATCCTTCAATCGCCACCTCCTCCCCGAATCCCTCAATCCCCACCGTCTCCCCGTGTCCCTCAATCCACACCGTCTCCCCGTATCCCTCAGTCCCCACCGTCTCCCCGTATCTCTCAATCCCCACCGTCTCCCCGTATCCCTCAATCCCCACTTTCTCCCCGTATCCCTCAATCCCCACCGTCTTCCCGTATACCTCAATCCCCACCGTCTCCCCGTATCCCTCAATCCCCACCGTCTCCCCGTATCCCTCAATCCCCACCGTCTCCCCGTCTCCCTCAATCCCCACCGTCTCCCCGTATCCCTCAATTCCCACCGTCTCCCCGTATCCCTCAATCCCCACCGTCTCCCCGTATCCCTCAATCCCCACCGTCTCCCCGTATCCCTCAATCCCCACCGTCTCCCCGTATCCCTCAATCCCCACCGTCTCCCCGTCTCCCTCAATCGCCACCGTCTCCCCGTTTCCCTCAATCCCCCACCTTCTCCCCGTGTCACTCAATCCCCACCGTCTCCCCGTATCCCTCAATCCCCACCGTCTCCCCGTGTCCCTCAATCCCCACCGTCTCCCTCAATCGCCACCGTCTCCCCGTTTCCCTCAATCCCCACCGTCTCCCCGTCTCCCTCAATCCCCACCGTCTCCCTCAATCCCCACCATCTCCCCGCATCCCTCAATCCACACCGTCTCCCCGTATCCCTCAATCCCAACCGTGTCCCCGTCTCCCTCAATCCCCACCGTCTCCCCGTCTCCCTCAATCCCCACCGTCTCCCCGTATCCCTCAATCCCCACCGTCTCCCCGTATCCCACAATCCCCACCGTCTCCCCGTCTCCCTCAATTCCCCACCGCCTTCCCCGTCTCCCTCAATCCCCCACCGTCTCCCCATATCCCTCAATCCCCCACCGTCTCCCCGTATCCCTCAATCCCCCACCGTCTCCCCGTATCCCTCAATCACCACCTATTCCCCGTATCCCTCAATCCCCCACCGTCTCCCCGTATCCTTCAATCGCCACCTCCTCCCCGAATCCCTCAATCCCCACCGTCTCCCCGTGTCCCTCAATCCACACCGTCTCCCCATATCCCTCAATCCCCACCGTCTTCCCGTATCCCTCAATCCCCACCGTCTCCCCGTCTCCCTCAATCCCCACCGTCTCCCCGTATCCCTCAATCCCCACCGTCTCCCCATATCCCTCAATCCCCACCGTCTCCCCGTATCCCTCAATCCCCACCGTCTGCCCGTATCCCTCAATCCCCACCGTCTCCCCGTATCCCTCAATCCCCACCGTCTCCCCGTCTCCCTCAATCGCCACCGTCTCCCCGTTTCCCTCAATCCCGCACCTTCTCCCCGTGTCACTCAATCCCCACCGTCTCCCCGTATCCCTCAATCCCCACCGTCTCCCCGTGTCCCTCAATCCCCACCGTCTCCCCGTATCCCTCAATCCCCCACCGCCTTCCCCGTCTCCCTCAATCCCCACCATCTCCCCGTGTCACTCATCCCCACCGTCTCCCCGTATCCCTCAATCCCCACCGTCTCCCCGTATCCCTCAATCCCCACCGTCTCCCCATATCTCTCAATCCGCACCGTCTCCCCGTATCCCTCAATCCCCACCGTCTCCCCGTGTCCCTCAATCCACACCGTCTCCCCGTATATCTCAATAACCACCGTCTCCCCGTATCCCTCCATCCCCACCGTCTCCCCCTATCCCTCAATCCCCCACCGTCTCCCCGTATCCCTCAATCCCCTCCGTCTCCCCGTATCCCTCAATCCCCACCGTCTCCCCGTATCCCTCAATCCCCACTCCCCGTATCCCTCAATCCCCACGGTCTCCCCGTATCCCTCAATCCCCACCTCCTCCCCGTATCCCTCAATCCCCACCGTCTCCCCGTATCCCTCAATCCCCACCTCCTCCCCCTATCCCTTAATCCCCACCTCCTCACCGTCTCCCTCATTCCCCACCGTCTCCCCGTATCTCTCAATCTCCACCTCCTCCCCGTATCCCTCAATCCCCACCGTCTCCCCGTATCCCTCAATCCCCCCGTCTCCCCGTATCCCTCAATCCCCACCGTCTCCCCGTATCCCTCAATCCCCACCTCATCCCCGTATCCCTCAATCCCCACCGTCTCCCCGTATCCCTCAATCCCCATCTACTCCCCGTATCCCTCAATCCCCACCGTCTCCCCGTATCTCTCAATCCCCCCGTCTCCCCGTATCCCTCAATCCCCACCGTCTCCCCATATCCCTCAATCCCCACCTCCTCCCCGTATCCCTCAATCCCCACCGTCTCCCCGTATCCCTCAATCCCCACCTACTCCCCGTATCCCTCAATCCCCAACGTTTCCCCCTATCCCTCAGTCGCCCACCCTCTCCCCGTATCCCTCAATCCCCACCTCCTCCCCTTATCCCTCAATCCCCACCTTCTCCCCGTATCCCTCAATCCCCACCGTCTCCCCGTATCCCTCAATCCCCACCGTCTCCCCGTATCCCTCAATCCCCACCTTCACCCCGTATCCCTCAATCCCCACCTCCTCCCCGTATCTCTCAATCCCCCACCATCTCCCCGTATCCCTCAATCCCCACCGTCTCCCCGTATCCCTCAATCCCCACCGTCGCCCCGTATCCTTCAATCGCCACCTCCTCCCCGAATCCCTCAATCCCCACCGTCTCCCCGTGTCCCTCAATCCACACCGTCTCCCCGTATCCCTCAGTCCCCACCGTCTCCCCGTATCTCTCAATCCCCACCGTCTCCCCATATCCCTCAATCCCCACTTTCTCCCCGTATCCCTCAATCCCCACCGTCTTCCCGTATCCCTCAATCCCCACCGTCTCCCCGTATCCCTCAATCCCCACCGTCTCCCCGTATCCCTCAATCCCCACCGTCTCCCCGTCTCCCTCAATCCCCACCATCTCCCCGTATACCTCAATCCCCACCGTCTCCCCGTATCCCTCAATCCCCACCGTCTCCCCGTATCCCTCAATCCCCACCGTCTCCCCGTAACCCTCAATCCCCACCGTCTCCCCGTATCCTTCAATCCCCACCGTCTCCCCGTATCCTTCAATCCCCACCGTCTCCCCGTATCCCTCAATCCCCACCGTCTCCCCGTATCCCTCAATCCCCACCGTCTCCCCGTATCCCTCAATCCCCACCTCCTCCCCGTATCCCTCAATCCCCACCGTCTCCCCGTATCCCTCAATCCCCACCGTCTCCCCGTCTCCCTCAATCGCCACCGTCTCCCCGTTTCCCTCAATCCCCCACCTTCTCCCCGTGTCACTCAATCCCCACCTCCTCCCCGTATCCCTCAATCCCCACCGTCTCCCCGTATCTCTCAATCCCCCACCGTCTCCCCGTGTCCCTCAATCCCCACCGTCTCCCTCAATCGCCACCGTCTCCCCGTGTCCCTCAATCCCCACCGTCTCCCTCAATCCCCACCGTCTCCCCGTGTCCCTCAATCCCCACCGTCTCCCTCAATCGCCACCGTCTCCCCGTTTCCCTCAATCCCCCACCGTCTCCCCGTATCCCTCAATCCCCCACCGTCTCCCCATCCCTCAATCCCCACTCCCCGTATCCCTCAATCCCCACCGTCTCCCCGTATCCCTCAATCCCCACCGTCTCCCCGTATCCCTCAATCCCCACCGTCTCCCCGTATCTCTCAATCTCCACCGTCTCCCCGTATCCCTCAATCCCCACCGTCTCCCCGTATCCCTCAATCCCCACTCCCCGTATCCCTCAATCCCCACCGTCTCCCCGTATCCCTCAATCCCCACCTCCTCCCCGAATCCCTCAATCCGCACCGTCTCCCCGTATCCCTCATTCCCCACCGTCTCCCCGTATCCCTCAATCCCCACCGTCTCCCCGTATCCCTCAATCCCCACCGTCGCCCCGTATCCCTCAATCCCCACCGTCTCCCCGTATCCCTCAATCCCCACCGTCTCCCCGTATCCCTCAATCCCCACCGTCTCCCCCTATCCCTCAATCCCCCACCGTCTCCCCGTATCCCTCAGTCCCCCACCGCCTTGCCGTCTCCCTCAATCCCCACCGTCTCCCCGTATCCCTCAATCCCCACCGTCTCCCCGTATCCCTCAATCCCCACCGTCTCCCCGTATCCCTCAATCCCCACCGTCTCCCCGTATCCCTCAATCCCCACCGTCTCCCCGTATCCCTCAATCCCCACCGTCTCCCCGTATCCTTCAATCGCCACCTCCTCCCCGAATCCCTCAATCCCCACCGTCTCCCCGTGTCCCTCAATCCACACCGTCTCCCCGTATCCCTCAGTCCCCACCGTCTCCCCGTATCCCTCAATCCCCACCGTCTCCCCGTATCCCTCAATCCCCACCGTCTCCCCGTATCTCTCAATCCCCACCGTCTCCCCGTATCTCTCAATCCCCACCGTCTCCCCGTATCCCTCAATCCCCACCGTCTCCCCGTATCCCTCAATCCCCACCGTCTCCCCGTATCCCTCAATCCCCACCGTCTCCCCGTATCCCTCAATCCCCACCGTCTCCCCGTCTCCCTCAATCCCCACCGTCTCCCCGTTTCCCTCAATCCCCCACCTTCTCCCCGTGTCACTCAATCCCCACCGTCTCCCCGTATCCCTCAATCCCCACCGTATCCCCGTGTTCCTCAATCCCCACCGTCTCCCCGTCTCCCCCAATCGCCACCGTCTCCCCGTTTCCCTCAATCCCCCACCTTCTCCCCGTGTCACTCAATCCCCACCGTCTCCCCGTATCCCTCAATCCCCACCGTCTCCCTGTGTCCCTCAATCCCCACCGTCTCCCCATATCCCTCAATCCCCACCGTCTCCCCGTATCCATCAATCCCCACCGTCTCCCCGTGTCCCTCAATCCACACCGCCTCCCCGTATACCTCAATAACCACCGTCTCCCCGTATCCCTCCATCCCCACCGTCTCCCCCTATCCCTCAATCCCCCACCGTCTCCCCGTATCCCTCAATCCCCTCCGTCTCCCCGTATCCCTCAATCCCCACCGTCTCCCCGTATCCCTCAATCCCCACTCCCCGTATCCCTCAATCCCCACCGTCTCCCCGTATCCCTCAATCCCCACCTCCTCCCCGTATCCCTCAATCCCCACCGTCTCCCCGTATCCCTCAATCCCCACCTCCTCCCCCTATCCCTCAATCCCCACCTCCTCCCCGTATCCCTCATTCCCCACCGTCTCCCCGTATCTCTCAATCTCCACCTCCACCCTGTATCCCTCAATCCCCACCGTCTCCCCGTATCCCTCAATCCCCCCGTCTCCCCGTATCCCTCAATCCCCACCGTCTCCCCGTATCCCTCAATCCCCACCTCCTCCCCGTATCCCTCAATCCCCACCGTCTCCCCGTATCCCTCAATCCCCACCTACTCCCCGTATCCCTCAATCCCCACCGTCTCCCCGTATCTCTCAATCCCCCCGTCTCCCCGTATCCCTCAATCCCCACCGTCTCCCCATATCCCTCAATCCCCACCGTCTCCCCATATCCCTCAATCCCCACCTCCTTCCCGTATCCCTCAATCCCCACCGTCTCCCCGTATCCCTCAATCCCCACCTACTCCCCGTATCCCTCAATCCCCAACGTTTCCCCCTATCCCTCAGTCGCCCACCCTCTCCCCGTATCCCTCAATCCCCACCTCCTCCGTTTATCCCTCAATCCCCACCTTCTCCCCGTATCCCTCAATCCCCACCGTCTCCCCGTCTCCCTCAATCCCCACCGTCTCCCCGTATCCCTCAATCCCCACCTTCACCCCGTATCCCTCAATCGCCACCTCCTCCCCGGATCCCTCAATCCCCACCATCTCCCTGTGTCCCTCAATCCACACCGTCTCCCCGTATCCCTCAGTCCCCACCGTCTCCCCGTATCTCTCAATCCCCACCGTCTCCCCGTATCCCTCAATCCCCACTTTCTCCCCGTATCCCTCAATCCCCACCGTCTTCCCGTATCCCTCAATCCCCACCGTCTCCCCGTATCCCTCAATCCCCACCGTCTCCCCGTATCCCTGAATCCCCACCGTCTCCCCGTCTCCCTCAATCCCCACCGTCTCCCCGTATCCCTCAATCCCCACCGTCTCCCCGTATCCCTCAATCGCCACCGTCTCCCCGTATCCCTCAATCCCCACCGTCTCCCCGTATCCCTCAATCCCCACCGTCTCCCCGTATCCCTCAATCCCCACCGTCTCCCCGTATCCCTCAATCCCCACCGTCTCCCCGTCTCCCTCAATCGCCACCGTCTCCCCGTTTCCCTCAATCCCCCACCTTCTCCCCGTGTCACTCAATCCCCACCGTCTCCCCGTATCCCTCAATCCCCACCGTCTCCCCGTGTCCCTCAATCCCCACCGTCTCCCCGTCTCCCTCAATCGCCACCGTCTCCCCGTTTCCCTCAATCCCCCACCTTCTCCCCGTGTCACTCAATCCCCACCGTCTCCCCGTATCCCTCAATCCCCACCGTCTCCCCGTGTCCCTCAATCCCCACCGTCTCCCCGTATCCCTCAATCCCCACCGTCTCCCCGTATCCCTCAATCCCCACCGTCTCCCCGTGTCCCTCAAACCACACCGTCTCCCCGTATACCTCAATAACCACCGCCTCCCCGTATCCCTCCATCCCCACCGTCTCCCCCTATCCCTCAATCCCCCACCGTCTCCCCGTATCCCTCAATCCCCTCCGTCTCACCGTATCCCTCCATCCCCACCGTCTCTCCGTATCCCTCAATCCCCACTCCCCGTATCCCTCAATCCCCACCGTCTCCCCGTATCCCTCAATCCCCACCTCCTCCCCGTATCCCTCAATCCCCACCGTCTCCCCGTATCCCTCAATCCCCACCTCCTCCCCCTATCCCTCAATCGCCACCTCCTCCCCGTCTCCCTCAATCGCCACCGTCTCCCCGTTTCCCTCAATCCCCCACCTTCTCCCCGTGTCACTCAATCCCCACCGTCTGCCCGTATCCCTCAATCCCCACCGTCTCCCCGTGTCCCTCAATCGCCACCGTCTCCCCATATCCCTTAATCCCCACCGTCTACCCGTATCCCTCAATCCCCACCGTCTCCCCGTGTCCCTCAATCCACACCGTCTCCCCGTATACCTCAATAACCACCGTCTCCCCGTATCCCTCCATCCCCACCGTCTCCCCCTATCCCTCAATCCCCCACCGTCTCCCCGTATCCCTCAATCCCCTCCGTCTCCCCGTATCCCTCAATCCCCACCGTCTCCCCGTATCCCTCAATCCCCACTCCCCGTATCCCTCAATCCCCACCGTCTCCCCGTATCCCTCAATCCCCACCTCCTCCCCGTATCCCTCAATCCCCACCGTCTCCCCGTATCCCTCAATCCCCACCTCATCCCCCTATCCCTCAATCCCCACCTCCTCCCCATATCCCTCATTCCCCACCGTCTCCCCGTATCTCTCAATCTCCACCTCCTCCCCGTATCCCTCAATCCCCACCGTCTCCCCGTATCCCTCAATCCCCCCGTCTCCCCGTATCCCTCAATCCCCACCGTCTCCCCGTATCCCTCAATCCCCACCTCCTCCCCGTATCCCTCAATCGCCACCGTCTCCCCGTTTCCCTCAATCCCCCACCTTCTCCCCGTGTCACTCAATCCCCACCGTCTCCCCGTATCCCTCAATCCCCACCGTCTCCCCGTGTCCCTCAATCCCCACCGTCTCCCCATATCCCTTAATCCCCACCGTCTCCCCGTATCCCTCAATCCCCACCGTCTCCCCGTGTCCCTCAATCCACACCGTCTCCCCGTATACCTCAATAACCACCGTCTCCCCGTATCCCTCCATCCCCACCGTCTCCCCCTATCCCTCAATCCCCCACCGTCTCCCCGTATCCCTCAATCCCCTCCGTCTCCCCGTATCCCTCAATCCCCACCGTCTCCCCGTATCCCTCAATCCCCACTCCCCGTATCCCTCAATCCCCACCGTCTCCCCGTATCCCTCAATCCCCACCTCCTCCCCGTATCCCTCAATCCCCACCGTCTCCCCGTATCCCTCAATCCCCACCTCATCCCCCTATCCCTCAATCCCCACCTCCTCCCCGTATCCCTCATTCCCCACCGTCTCCCCGTATCTCTCAATCTCCGCCTCCTCCCCGTATCCCTCAATCCGCACCGTCTCCCCGTATCCCTCAATCCCCCCGTCTCCCCGTATCCCTCAATCCCCACCGTCTCCCCGTATCCCTCAATCCCCACCGTCTCCCCGTATCCCTCAATCCCCCCGTCTCCCCGTATCCCTCAATCCCCACCGTCTCCCCGTATCCCTCAATCCCCACCTCCTCCCCGTATCCCTCAATCCCCACCGTCTCCCCGTATCCCTCAATCCCCACCTACTCCCCGTATCCCTCAATCCCCACCGTCTCCCCGTATCTCTCAATCCCCCCGTCTCCCCGTATCCCTCAATCCCCACCGTCTCCCCATATCCCTCAATCCCCACCTCCTCCCCGTATCCCTCAATCCCCACCGTCTCCCCGTATCCCTCAATCCCCACCTACTCCCCGTATCCCTCAATCCCCAACGTTTCCCCCTATCCCTCAGTCGCCCACCCTCTCCCCGTATCCCTCAATCCCCACCTCCTCCCCTTATCCCTCAGTCCCCACCTTCTCCCCGTATCCCTCAATCCCCACCGTCTCCCCATATCCCTCAATCCCCACCATCTCCCCGTATCCCTCAATCCCCACCTTCACCCCGTATCCCTCAATCCCCACCTCCTCCCCGTATCCCTCAATCCCCCACCATCTCCCCGTATCCCTCAATCCCCACCGTCTCCCCGTATCCCTCAATCCCCACCGTCTCCCCGTATCCTTCAATCGCCACCTCCTCCCCGGATCCCTCAATCCCCACCGTCTCCCCGTGTCCCTCAATCCCCACCGTCTCCCCGTATCCCTCAGTCCCCACCGTCTCCCCGTATCCCTCAATCCCCACCGTCTCCCCGTATCCCTCAGTCCCCACCGTCTCCCCGTATCTCTCAATCCCCACCGTCTCCCCGTATCCCTCAATCCCCACTTTCTCCCCGTATCCCTCAATCCCCACCGTCTTCCCGTATCCCTCAATCCCCACCGTCTCCCCGTATCCCTCAATCCCCACCGTCTCCCCGTATCCCTCAATCCCCACCGTCTCCCCGTATCCCTCAATCCCCACCGTCTCCCCGTATCCCTCAATCCCCACCGTCTCCCCGTATCCCTCAATCGCCACCGTCTCCCCGTATCCCTCAATCCCCACCGTCTCCCCGTATCCCTCAATCCCCACCGTCTCCCCGTATCCCTCAATCCCCCACCGTATCCCTCAATCCCCACCGTCTCCCCGTATCCCTCAATCCCCACCGTCTCCCCGTATCCCTCAATCCCCACCGTCTCCCCGTATCCCTCAATCCCCCACCGTATCCCTCAATCCCCACCGTCTCCCCGTATCCCTCAATCCCCACCGTCTCCCCGTATCCCTCAATCCCCACCGTCTCCCTCAATCCCCACTGTCTCCCCGTCTCCCTCAATCCCCACCGTCTCCCCGTATCCCTCAATCCCCACCGTGTCCCCGTATCCCTCAATCCCCACCATCTCCCCGTCTCCCTCAATCGCCACCGTCTCCCCGTATCCCTCAATCCCCACCGTCTCCCCGTATCCCTCAATCCCCACCGTCTCCCCGTATCCCTCAATCGCCACCGTCTCCCCGTCTCCCTCAATCGCCACCATCTCCCCGTATCCCTCAATCCCCACCTTCTCCCCGTGTCACTCAATCCCCACCGTCTCCCCGTATCCCTCAATCCACACCGTCTCCCCGTCTCCCTCAATCCCCCACCTTCTCCCCGTGTCACTCAATCCCCACCGTCTCCCCGTGTCCCTCAATCCCCACCGTCTCCCCGTGTCCCTCAATCGCCACCGTCTCCCCGTTTCCCTCAATCCCCCACCTTCTCCCCGTGTCACTCAATCCCCACCGTCTCCCCGTTTCCCTCAATCCCCATCGTCTCCCCGTGTCCCTCAATCCCCACCGTCTCCCCGGATCCCTCAATCCCCACCGTCTCCCCGTATCCCTCAATCCCCACCGTCTCCCCGTGTCCCTCAATCCACACCGTCTCCCCGTATACCTCAATAACCACCGTCTCCCCGTATCCCTCCATCCCCACCGTCTCCCCCTATCCCTCAATCCCCCACCGTCTCCCCGTATCCCTCAATCCCCTCCGTCTCCCCGTATCCCTCAATCCCCACCGTCTCCCCGTATCCCTCAATCCCCACTCCCCGTATCCCTCAAACCCCACCGTCTCCCCGTATCCCTCAAGCCCCACCTCCACCCCGTATCCCTCAATCCCCACCTCCTCCCCCTATCCCTCAATCCTCACCTCCTCCCCGTATCCCTCATTCCCCACCTTCTCCCCGTATCTCTCAATCTCCACCTCCTCCCCGTATCCCTCAATCCCCACCGTCTCCCCGTATCCCTCAATCCCCCCGTCTCCCCGTATCCCTCAATCCCCACCGTCTCCCCGTATCCCTCAATCCCCACCTCCTCCCCGTATCCCTCAATCCCCACCGTCTCCCCGTATCCCTCAATCCCCACCTACTCCCCGTATCCCTCAATCCCCACCGTCTCCCCGTATCTCTCAATCCCCCGTCTCCCCGTATCCCTCAATCCCCACCGTCTCCCCATATCCCTCAATCCCCACCTCCTCCCCGTATCCCTCAATCCCCACCGTCTCCCCGTATCCCTCAATCCCCACCTACTCCCCGTATCCCTCAATCCCCAACGTTTCCCCCTATCCCTCAGTCGCCCACCCTCTCCCCGTATCCCTCAATCCCCACCTCCTCCCCTTATCCCTCAATCCCCACCTTCTCCCCGTATCCCTCAATCCCCACCGTCTCCCCGTATCCCTGAATCCCCACCGTCTCCCCGTATCCCTCAATCCCCACCTTCACCCCGTATCCCTCAATCCCCACCTCCTCCCCGTATCCCTCAATCCCCCACCATCTCCCCGTATCCCTCAATCCCCACCGTCTCCCCGTATCCCTCAATCGCCACCGTCTCCCTCAATCCCCACCGTCTCCCCGTCTCCCTCAATCGCCACCGTCTCCCCGTTTCCCTCAATCCCCCACCTTCTCCCCGTGTCACTCAATCCCCACCGTCTCCCCATATCCCTCAATCCCCACCGTCTCCCCGTCTCCCTCAA
Source organism: Scyliorhinus torazame (assembly GCF_047496885.1). Lineage (NCBI taxonomy): Eukaryota > Metazoa > Chordata > Chondrichthyes > Carcharhiniformes > Scyliorhinidae > Scyliorhinus > Scyliorhinus torazame. The sequence goes on along the minus strand of NW_027308034.1, from coordinate 76,628 downwards.
TCCCCACCGTCTCCCCGTATCCCTCAATCCCCACCGTCTCCCCGTATCCCTCAATCCCCACCGTCTCCCCGTATCCCTCAATCCCCACCGTCTCCCCGTATCCCTCAATCTCCACCGTCTCCCCGTATCCCTCAATCCCCACCGTCTCCCCGTATCCCTCAATCCCCACCGTCTCCCCGTGTCCCTCAATCCACACCGTCTCCCCGTATACCTCAATAACCACCGTCTCCCCGTATCCCTCCATCCCCACCGTCTCCCCCTATCCCTCAATCCCCCACCGTCTCCCCGTATCCCTCAATCCCCTCCGTCTCCCCGTATCCCTCAATCCCCACCGTCTCCCCGTATCCCTCAATCCCCACTCCCCGTATCCCTCAAACCCCACCGTCTCCCCGTATCCCTCAATCCCCACCTCCACCCCGTATCCCTCAATCCCCACCTCCTCCCCCTATCCCTCAATCCCCACCTCCTCCCCGTATCCCTCATTCCCCACCTTCTCCCCGTATCTCTCAATCTCCACCTCCTCCCCGTATCCCTCAATCCCCACCGTCTCCCCGTATCCCTCAATCCCCCCGTCTCCCCGTATCCCTCAATCCCCACCGTCTCCCCGTATCCCTCAATCCCCACCTCCTCCCCGTATCCCTCAATCCCCACCGTCTCCCCGTATCCCTCAATCCCCACCTACTCCCCGTATCCCTCAATCCCCACCGTCTCCCCGTATCTCTCAATCCCCCGTCTCCCCGTATCCCTCAATCCCCACCGTCTCCCCATATCCCTCAATCCCCACCTCCTCCCCGTATCCCTCAATCCCCACCGTCTCCCCGTATCCCTCAATCCCCACCTACTCCCCGTATCCCTCAATCCCCAACGTTTCCCCCTATCCCTCAGTCGCCCACCCTCTCCCCGTATCCATCAATCCCCACCTCCTCCCCTTATCCCTCAATCCCCACCTTCTCCCCGTATCCCTCAATCCCCACCGTCTCCCCGTATCCCTGAATCCCCACCGTCTCCCCGTATCCCTCAATCCCCACCGTCTCCCCGTATCCCTCAATCCCCACCTCCTCCCCGTATCCCTCAATCCCCCACCATCTCCCCGTATCCCTCAATCCCCACCGTCTCCCCGTATCCCTCAATCCCCACCGTCTCCCCGTATCTCTCAATCCCCCACCATCTCCCCGTATCCCTCAATCCCCACCGTCTCCCCGTATCCCTCAATCCCCACCTTCACCCCGTATCCCTCAATCCCCACCATCTCCCCGTATCCCTCAATCCCCACCGTCTCCCCGTATCTCTCAATCCCCCACCTTCTCCCCGTATCCCTCAATCCCCACCGTCTCCCCGAATCCCTCAATCCCCACCGTCTCCCCGTATCCCTCAATCCCCACCGTCTCCCCGTATCCCTCAATCCCCACTCCCCGTATCCCTCAATCCCCACCGTCTCCCCGTATCCCTCAATCCCCACCTCCTCCCCGTATCCCTCAATCCGCACCGTCTCCCCGTATCCCTCACTCCCCACCTCCTCCCCGTAACTCTCAATCTCCACCTTCTCCCCGTATCCCTCAATCCCCACCGTCTCCCCGTATCCCTCATTCCCCACCGTCTCCCCGTATCTCTCAATCCCCACCTCCTCCCCGTCTCCCTCAATCCCCACCGTCTCCCCGTATCCCTCAATCCCCACCGTCTCCCTCAATCCCCACCTTCACCCCGTATCTCTCAATCCCCACCGTCACCCCGTATCCCTCAATCCCCACCGTCGCCCCGTATCCCTCAATCCCCACCGTCTCCCCGTATACCTCAATAACCACCGTCTCCCCGTATCCCTCAATCCCCACCGTCTCCCCCTATCCCTCGATCCCCCACCGTCTCCCCGTATCCCTCAGTCCCCCACCGCCTCCCCGTCTCCCTCAATCCCCACCGTCTCCCCGTATCCCTCAATCCCCACCGTCTCCCTGTATCCCTCAATCCCCACCGTCTCCCCGTATCCCTCAATCCCCACCGTCTCCCCGTATCCCTCAATCCCCACCGTCTCCCCGTATCCCTCAATCCCCACCGTCTCCCCGTATCCTTCAATCGCCACCTCCTCCCCGAATCCCTCAATCCCCACCGTCACCCGTGTCCCTCAATCCACACCGTCTCCCCGTATCCCTCAGTCCCCACCGTCTCCCCGTATCTCTCAATCCCCACCGTCTCCCCGAATCCCACAATCCCCACTTTCTCCCCGTATCCCTCAATCCCCACCGTCTTCCCGTATCCCTCAATCCCCACCGTCTCCCCGTATCACTCAATCCCCACCGTCTCCCCGTATCCCTCAATCCCCACCGTCTCCCCGTATCCCTCAATCCCCACCGTCTCCCCGTATCCCTCAATCCCCACCGTCTCCCCGTCTCCCTCAATCCCCACCGTCTCCCCGTATCCCTCAATCCCCACCGTCTCCCCGTATCCCTCAATCCCCACCGTCTTCCCGTCTCCCTCAATCGCCACCGTCTCCCCGTTTCCCTCAATCCCCCACCTTCTCCCCGTGTCACTCAATCCCCACCGTCTCCCCGTATCCCTCAATCCCCACCGTCTCCCCGTGTCCCTCAATCCCCACCGTCTCCCCGTCTCCCTCAATCGCCACCGTCTCCCCGTTTCCCTCAATCCCCCACCTTCTCCCCGTGTCACTCAATCCCCACCGTCTCCCCGTATCCCTCAATCCCCACCGTCTCCCCGTGTCCCTCAATCCCCACCGTCTCCCCGTATCCCTCAATCCCCACCGTCTCCCCGTATCCCTCAATCCCCACCGTCTCCCCGTGTCCCTCAATCCACACCGTCTCCCCGTATACCTCAATAACCACCGTCTCCCCGTATCCCTCCATCCCCACCGTCTCCCCCTATCCCTCAATCCCCCACCGTCTCCCCGTATCCCTCAATCCCCTCCGTCTCCCCGTATCCCTCAATCCCCACCGTCTCCCCGTATCCCTCAATCCCCACTCCCCGTATCCCTCAATCCCCACCGTCTCCCCGTATCCCTCAATCCTCACCTCCTCCCCGTATCCCTCAATCCCCACCGTCTCCCCGTATCCCTCAATCCCCACCTCCTCCCCCTATCCCTCAATCCCCACCTCCTCCCCGTATCCCTCATTCCCCACCGTCTCCCCGTATCTCTCAATCTCCACCTCCTCCCCGTATCCCTCAATCCCCACCGTCTCCCCGTATCCCTCAATCCCCCCGTCTCCCCGTATCCCTCAAT
>NW_027308034.1:53402-65902 GCF_047496885.1 Scyliorhinus torazame | reverse complement strand
ACAGAGTATAGCTCCCTCTACACTGACCCCATCAAACACTCCCAGGACAGGTACAGCACGGAGTTAGATACAGAGTAAAGCTCCCTCTACACTGTCCCCATCAAACACTCCCAGGACAGAGACAGCACGGGGTTAGATACAGAGTAAAGCTCCCTCTACACTGTCCCCATCAAACACTCCCAGGACAGGTACAGCACGGGGTTAGATACAGAGTAAAGCTCCCTCTACACTGTCCCCATCAAACACTCCCAGGACAGGTACAGCACGGGGTTAGATACAGAGTAAAGCTCCCTCTACACTGTCCCCATCAAACACTCCCAGGACAGGTACAGCACGGGGTTAGATACAGAGTAAAGCTCCCTCTACACTGTCCCCATCAAACACTCCCAGGACAGGTACAGCACGGGGTTAGATACAGAGTAAAGCTCCCTCTACACTGTCCCCATCAAACACTCCCAGGACAGGTACAGCACGGGGTTAGATACAGAGTAAAGCTCCCTCTACACTGTCCCCATCAAACACTCCCAGGACAGGTACAGCATGGGGTTAGATACAGAGTAAAGCTCCCTCTACACTGTCCCCATCAAACACTCCCAGGACAGGTACAGCACAGGGTTAGATACAGAGTAAAGCTCCCTCTACACTGTCCCCATCAAACACTCCCAGGACAGGTACAGCACGGGGTTAGATACAGAGTAAAGCTCCCTCTACACTGTCCCCATCAAACACTCCCAGGACAGGCACAGCACGGGGTTAGATACAGAGTAAAGCTCCCTCTACACTGTCCGCATCAAACACTCCCAGGACAGGTACAGCACGGGGTCAGATACAGAGTAAAGCTCCCTCGACACCGTCCCCATCAAACACTCCCCGGACAGGTACAGCACGGGGTTAGATACAGAGTAAAGCTCCCTCTACACTGTCCCCATCAAACACTCCCAGGACAGGTACAGCACAGGGTTTGATACAGAGTAAAGCTCCCTCTACACTGTCCCCATCAAACACTCCCAGAACAGGTACAGCACGGGGTTAGATACAGAGTATAGCTCCCTCTACACTGTTCCCATCAAACACTCCCAGGACAGGTACTGCACGGTTTTAGATACAGAGTAAAGCTCCCTCTTCACTGTCCGCATCAAACACACCCAGGACAGGCACAGCACGGGGTTAGATACAGAGTAAAGCTCCCTCTACACTGTCCGCATCAAACACTCCCAGGACAGGTACAGCACGGGGTCAGATACAGAGTAAAGCTCCCTCTACACTGTCCCCATCAAACACTCCCAGGACAGGTACAGCACGGGGTTAGATACAGAGTAAAGCTCCCTCTACACTGTCCCCATCAAACACTCCCAGGACAGGTACAGCACGGGGTTAGATACAGAGTAAAGCACCCTCTACACTGTCCCCATAATACACTCCCAGGACAGGTACAGCACGGAGTTAGATACAGAGTAAAGCTCCCTCTACACTGTCCCCATCAAACACCCCCAGGGCAGGTACAGCACGGGGTTAGATACAGAGTAAAGCTCCCTCTACACTGTCCCCATCAAACACTCCCAGGACAGGTACAGCACGGGGTTAGATACAGAGTAAAGCTCCCTCTACACTGTCCCCATCAAACACTCCCAGGACAGGTACAGCACAGGGTTTGATACAGAGTAAAGCTCCCTCTACACTGTCCCCATCAAACACTCCCAGGACAGGTACAGCACGGGGTTAGATACAGAGTATAGCTCCCTCTACACTGTACCCATCAAACACTCCCAGGACAGGTACAGCACGGGGTAAGATACAGAGTAAAGCTCCCTCTACACTGTCCCCATCAAACACTCCCAGGACAGGTACAGCACGGGGTTAGATACAGAGTAAAGCTCCCTCTACACTGTCCCCATCAAACACTCCCAGGACAGATACAGCACGGGGTTAGATACAGAGTAAAGCTCCCTCTACACTGTCCCCATCAAACACTCCCAGGACAGGTACAGCACAGGGTTTGATACAGAGTAAAGCTCCCTCTACACTGTCCCCATCAAACACTCCCAGGACAGGTACAGCACGGGGTTAGATACAGAGTATAGCTCCCTCTACACTGTACCCATCAAACACTCCCAGGACAGGTACAGCACGGGGTAAGATACAGAGTAAAGCTCCCTCTACACTGTCCCCATCAAACACTCCCAGGACAGGTACAGCACGGGGTTAGATACAGAGTAAAGCTCCCTCTACACTGTCCCCATCAAACACTCCCAGGGCAGGTACAGCACGGGGTTAGATACAGAGTAAAGCTCCCTCTCCACAGTCCCCATCAAACACTCCCAGGACAGGTACAGCACGGGGGTTAGATACAGAGTAAAGCTCCCTCTACACTGTCCCCATCAAACACTCCCAGGACAGGTACAGCACGGGGGTTCGATACAGAGTAAAGCTCCCTCTACACAGTCCCCATCAAACACTCCCAGGACAGGTACAGCACGGGGTTAGATACAGAGTAAAGCTCCCTCTACACTGTCCCCATCAAACACTCCCAGGACAGGTACTGCACGGTGTTAGATACAGAGTATAGCTCCCTCTACACTGACCCCATCAAACACTCCCAGGACAGGTACAGCACGGAGTTAGATACAGAGTAAAGCTCCCTCTACACTGTCCCCATCAAACACTCCCAGGACAGAGACAGCACGGGGTTAGATACAGAGTAAAGCTCCCTCTACACTGTCCCCATCAAACACTCCCAGGACAGGTACAGCACGGGGTTAGATACAGAGTAAAGCTCCCTCTACACTGTCCCCATCAAACACTCCCAGGACAGGTACAGCACGGGGTTAGATACAGAGTAAAGCTCCCTCTACACTGTCCCCATCAAACACTCCCAGGACAGGTACAGCACGGGGTTAGATACAGAGTAAAGCTCCCTCTACACTGTCCCCATCAAACACTCCCAGGACAGGTACAGCACGGGGTTAGATACAGAGTAAAGCTCCCTCTACACTGTCCCCATCAAACACTCCCAGGACAGGTACAGCACGGGGTTAGATACAGAGTAAAGCTCCCTCTACACTGTCCCCATCAAACACTCCCAGGACAGGTACAGCATGGGGTTAGATACAGAGTAAAGCTCCCTCTACACTGTCCCCATCAAACACTCCCAGGACAGGTACAGCACAGGGTTAGATACAGAGTAAAGCTCCCTCTACACTGTCCCCATCAAACACTCCCAGGACAGGTACAGCACGGGGTTAGATACAGAGTAAAGCTCCCTCTACACTGTCCCCATCAAACACTCCCAGGACAGGCACAGCACGGGGTTAGATACAGAGTAAAGCTCCCTCTACACTGTCCGCATCAAACACTCCCAGGACAGGTACAGCACGGGGTCAGATACAGAGTAAAGCTCCCTCGACACCGTCCCCATCAAACACTCCCCGGACAGGTACAGCACGGTGTTAGATACAGAGTAAAGCTCCCTCTACACTGTCCCCATCAAACACTCCCAGGACAGGTACAGCACAGGGTTTGATACAGAGTAAAGCTCCCTCTACACTGTCCCCATCAAACACTCCCAGGACAGGTACAGCACGGGGTTAGATACAGAGTATAGCTCCCTCTACACTGTACCCATCAAACACTCCCAGGACAGGTACAGCACGGGGTAAGATACAGAGTAAAGCTCCCTCTACACTGTCCCCATCAAACACTCCCAGGACAGGTACAGCACGGGGTTAGATACAGAGTAAAGCTCCCTCTACACTGTCCCCATCAAACACTCCCAGGACAGATACAGCACGGGGTTAGATACAGAGTAAAGCTCCCTCTACACTGTCCCCATCAAACACTCCCAGGACAGGTACAGCACAGGGTTTGATACAGAGTAAAGCTCCCTCTACACTGTCCCCATCAAACACTCCCAGGACAGGTACAGCACGGGGTTAGATACAGAGTATAGCTCCCTCTACACTGTACCCATCAAACACTCCCAGGACAGGTACAGCACGGGGTAAGATACAGAGTAAAGCTCCCTCTACACTGTCCCCATCAAACACTCCCAGGACAGGTACAGCACGGGGTTAGATACAGAGTAAAGCTCCCTCTACACTGTCCCCATCAAACACTCCCAGGGCAGGTACAGCACGGGGTTAGATACAGAGTAAAGCTCCCTCTCCACAGTCCCCATCAAACACTCCCAGGACAGGTACAGCACGGGGGTTAGATACAGAGTAAAGCTCCCTCTACACTGTCCCCATCAAACACTCCCAGGACAGGTACAGCACGGGGGTTAGATACAGAGTAAAGCTCCCTCTACACAGTCCCCATCAAACACTCCCAGGACAGGTACAGCACGGGGTTAGATACAGAGTAAAGCTCCCTCTACACTGTCCCCATCAAACACTCCCAGGACAGGTACTGCACGGTGTTAGATACAGAGTATAGCTCCCTCTACACTGACCCCATCAAACACTCCCAGGACAGGTACAGCACGGAGTTAGATACAGAGTAAAGCTCCCTCTACACTGTCCCCATCAAACACTCCCAGGACAGAGACAGCACGGGGTTAGATACAGAGTAAAGCTCCCTCTACACTGTCCCCATCAAACACTCCCAGGACAGGTACAGCACGGGGTTAGATACAGAGTAAAGCTCCCTCTACACTGTCCCCATCAAACACTCCCAGGACAGGTACAGCACGGGGTTAGATACAGAGTAAAGCTCCCTCTACACTGTCCCCATCAAACACTCCCAGGACAGGTACAGCACGGGGTTAGATACAGAGTAAAGCTCCCTCTACACTGTCCCCATCAAACACACCCAGGACAGGCACAGCACGGGGTTAGATACAGAGTAAAGCTCCCTCTACACTGTCCGCATCAAACACTCCCAGGACAGGTACAGCATGGGGTTAGATACAGAGTAAAGCTCCCTCTACACTGTCCCCATCAAACACTCCCAGGACAGGTACAGCACAGGGTTAGATACAGAGTAAAGCTCCCTCTACACTGTCCCCATCAAACACTCCCAGGACAGGTACAGCACGGGGTTAGATACAGAGTAAAGCTCCCTCTACACTGTCCCCATCAAACACTCCCAGGACAGGCACAGCACGGGGTTAGATACAGAGTAAAGCTCCCTCTACACTGTCCGCATCAAACACTCCCAGGACAGGTACAGCACGGGGTCAGATACAGAGTAAAGCTCCCTCGACACCGTCCCCATCAAACACTCCCCGGACAGGTACAGCACGGTGTTAGATACAGAGTAAAGCTCCCTCTACACTGTCCCCATCAAACACTCCCAGGACAGGTACAGCACAGGGTTTGATACAGAGTAAAGCTCCCTCTACACTGTCCCCATCAAACACTCCCAGGACAGGTACAGCACGGGGTTAGATACAGAGTATAGCTCCCTCTACACTGTACCCATCAAACACTCCCAGGACAGGTACAGCACGGGGTAAGATACAGAGTAAAGCTCCCTCTACACTGTCCCCATCAAACACTCCCAGGACAGGTACAGCACGGGGTTAGATACAGAGTAAAGCTCCCTCTACACTGTCCCCATCAAACACTCCCAGGACAGATACAGCACGGGGTTAGATACAGAGTAAAGCTCCCTCTACACTGTCCCCATCAAACACTCCCAGGACAGGTACAGCACAGGGTTTGATACAGAGTAAAGCTCCCTCTACACTGTCCCCATCAAACACTCCCAGGACAGGTACAGCACGGGGTTAGATACAGAGTATAGCTCCCTCTACACTGTACCCATCAAACACTCCCAGGACAGGTACAGCACGGGGTAAGATACAGAGTAAAGCTCCCTCTACACTGTCCCCATCAAACACTCCCAGGACAGGTACAGCACGGGGTTAGATACAGAGTAAAGCTCCCTCTACACTGTCCCCATCAAACACTCCCAGGGCAGGTACAGCACGGGGTTAGATACAGAGTAAAGCTCCCTCTCCACAGTCCCCATCAAACACTCCCAGGACAGGTACAGCACGGGGGTTAGATACAGAGTAAAGCTCCCTCTACACTGTCCCCATCAAACACTCCCAGGACAGGTACAGCACGGGGGTTAGATACAGAGTAAAGCTCCCTCTACACAGTCCCCATCAAACACTCCCAGGACAGGTACAGCACGGGGTTAGATACAGAGTAAAGCTCCCTCTACACTGTCCCCATCAAACACTCCCAGGACAGGTACTGCACGGTGTTAGATACAGAGTATAGCTCCCTCTACACTGACCCCATCAAACACTCCCAGGACAGGTACAGCACGGAGTTAGATACAGAGTAAAGCTCCCTCTACACTGTCCCCATCAAACACTCCCAGGACAGAGACAGCACGGGGTTAGATACAGAGTAAAGCTCCCTCTACACTGTCCCCATCAAACACTCCCAGGACAGGTACAGCACGGGGTTAGATACAGAGTAAAGCTCCCTCTACACTGTCCCCATCAAACACTCCCAGGACAGGTACAGCACGGGGTTAGATACAGAGTAAAGCTCCCTCTACACTGTCCCCATCAAACACTCCCAGGACAGGTACAGCACGGGGTTAGATACAGAGTAAAGCTCCCTCTACACTGTCCCCATCAAACACACCCAGGACAGGCACAGCACGGGGTTAGATACAGAGTAAAGCTCCCTCTACACTGTCCGCATCAAACACTCCCAGGACAGGTACAGCACGGGGTCAGATACAGAGTAAAGCTCCCTCTACACTGTCCCAATCAAACACTCCCAGGACAGGTACAGCACGGGGTTAGATACAGAGTAAAGCTCCCTCTACACTGTCCCCATCAAACACTCCCAGGACAGGTACAGCACGGGGTTAGATACAGAGTAAAGCTCCCTCTACACTGTCCCCATCAAACACTCCCAGGACAGGTACAGCACGGGGTTAGATATAGAGTAAAGCTCCCTCTACACTGTCCCCATCAAACACTCCCAGGACAGGTACAGCACGGGGTTAGATACAGAGTAAAGCTCCCTCTACACTGTCCGCATCAAACACACCCAGGACAGGCACAGCACGGGGTTAGATACAGAGTAAAGCTCCCTCTACACTGTCCGCATCAAACACTCCCAGGACAGGTACAGCACGGGGTCAGATACAGAGTAAAGCTCCCTCGACACCGTCCCCATCAAACACTCCCCGGACAGGTACAGCACGGGGTTAGATACAGAGTAAAGCTCCCTCTACACTGTCCCCATCAAACACTCCAAGGACAGGTACAGCACAGGGTTTGATATAGAGTAAAGCTCCCTCTACACTGTCCCCATCAAACACTCCCAGGACAGGTACAGCACGGGGTTAGATACAGAGTATAGCTCCCTCTACACTGTACCCATCAAACACTCCCAGGACAGGTACAGCACGGGGTAAGATACAGAGTAAAGCTCCCTCTACACTGTCCCCATCAAACACTCCCAGGACAGGTACAGCACGGGGTTAGATACAGAGTAAAGCTCCCTCTACACTGTCCCCATCAAACACTCCCAGGACAGATACAGCACGGGGTTAGATACAGAGTAAAGCTCCCTCTACACTGTCCCCATCAAACACTCCCAGGACAGGTACAGCACAGGGTTTGATACAGAGTAAAGCTCCCTCTACACTGTCCCCATCAAACACTCCCAGGACAGGTACAGCACGGGGTTAGATACAGAGTATAGCTCCCTCTACACTGTACCCATCAAACACTCCCAGGACAGGTACAGCACGGGGTAAGATACAGAGTAAAGCTCCCTCTACACTGTCCCCATCAAACACTCCCAGGACAGGTACAGCACGGGGTTAGATACAGAGTAAAGCTCCCTCTACACTGTCCCCATCAAACACTCCCAGGGCAGGTACAGCACGGGGTTAGATACAGAGTAAAGCTCCCTCTCCACAGTCCCCATCAAACACTCCCAGGACAGGTACAGCACGGGGGTTAGATACAGAGTAAAGCTCCCTCTACACTGTCCCCATCAAACACTCCCAGGACAGGTACAGCACGGGGGTTAGATACAGAGTAAAGCTCCCTCTACACAGTCCCCATCAAACACTCCCAGGACAGGTACAGCACGGGGTTAGATACAGAGTAAAGCTCCCTCTACACTGTCCCCATCAAACACTCCCAGGACAGGTACTGCACGGTGTTAGATACAGAGTATAGCTCCCTCTACACTGTCCCCATCAAACACTCCCAGGACAGGTACAGCACGGGGTTAGATACAGAGTAAAGCTCCCTCTACACTGTCCCCATCAAACACTCCCAGGACAGGTACAGCACGGGGTTAGATACAGAGTAAAGCTCCCTCTACACTGTCCCCATCAAACACTCCCAGGACAGGTACAGCACGGGGTTAGATACAGAGTAAAGCTGCCTCTACACTGTCCCCATCAAACACTCCCAGGACAGGTACAGCACGGGGTTAGATACAGAGTAAAGCTCCCTCTACACTGTCCCCATCAAACACTCCCAGGACAGGTACAGCACGGGGTTAGATACAGAGTAAAGCTCCCTCTACACTGTCCCCATCAAACACTCCCAGGACAGGTACAGCACGGGGTTAGATACAGAGTAAAGCTCCCTCTACACTGTCCCCATCAAACACTCCCAGGACAGGTACAGCACGGGGTTAGATACAGAGTAAAGCTCCCTCTACACTGTCCCCATCAAACACTCCCAGGACAGGTACAGCACGGGGTTAGATACAGAGTAAAGCTCCCTCTACACTGTCCCCATCAAACACTCCCAGGACAGGTACAGCACGGGGTTAGATACAGAGTAAAGCTCCCTCTACACTGTCCCCATCAAACACTCCCAGGACAGGTACAGCATGGGGTTAGATACAGAGTAAAGCTCCCTCTACACTGTCCCCATCAAACACTCCCAGGACAGGTACAGCACAGGGTTAGATACAGAGTAAAGCTCCCTCTACACTGTCCCCATCAAACACTCCCAGGACAGGTACAGCACGGGGTTAGATACAGAGTAAAGCTCCCTCTACACTGTCGCCATCAAACACTCCCAGGACAGGTACAGCACGGGGTTAGATATAGAGTAAAGCTCCCTCTACACTGTCCCCATCAAACACTCCCAGGACAGGTACAGCACGGGGTTAGATACAGAGTAAAGCTCCCTCTACACTGTCCGCATCAAACACACCCAGGACAGGCACAGCACGGGGTTAGATACAGAGTAAAGCTCCCTCTACACTGTCCGCATCAAACACTCCCAGGACAGGTACAGCACGGGGTCAGATACAGAGTAAAGCTCCCTCGACACCGTCCCCATCAAACACTCCCCGGACAGGTACAGCACGGGGTTAGATACAGAGTAAAGCTCCCTCTACACTGTCCCCATCAAACACTCCCAGGACAGGTACAGCACAGGGTTTGATACAGAGTAAAGCTCCCTCTACACTGTCCCCATCATACACTCCCAGGACAGGTACAGCACGGGGTTAGATACAGAGTATAGCTCCCTCTACACTGTACCCATCAAACACTCCCAGGACAGGTACAGCACGGGGTAAGATACAGAGTAAAGCTCCCTCTACACTGTCCCCATCAAACACTCCCAGGACAGGTACAGCACGGGGTTAGATACAGAGTAAAGCTCCCTCTACACTGTCCCCATCAAACACTCCCAGGACAGATACAGCACGGGGTTAGATACAGAGTAAAGCTCCCTCTACACTGTCCCCATCAAACACTCCCAGGACAGGTACAGCACAGGGTTTGATACAGAGTAAAGCTCCCTCTACACTGTCCCCATCAAACACTCCCAGGACAGGTACAGCACGGGGTTAGATACAGAGTATAGCTCCCTCTACACTGTACCCATCAAACACTCCCAGGACAGGTACAGCACGGGGTAAGATACAGAGTAAAGCTCCCTCTACACTGTCCCCATCAAACACTCCCAGGACAGGTACAGCACGGGGTTAGATACAGAGTAAAGCTCCCTCTACACTGTCCCCATCAAACACTCCCAGGGCAGGTACAGCACGGGGTTAGATACAGAGTAAAGCTCCCTCTCCACAGTCCCCATCAAACACTCCCAGGACAGGTACAGCACGGGGGTTAGATACAGAGTAAAGCTCCCTCTACACTGTCCCCATCAAACACTCCCAGGACAGAGACAGCACGGGGTTAGATACAGAGTAAAGCTCCCTCTACACTGTCCCCATCAAACACTCCCAGGACAGGTACAGCACGGGGTTAGATACAGAGTAAAGCTCCCTCTACACTGTCCCCATCAAACACTCCCAGGACAGGTACAGCACGGGGTTAGATACAGAGTAAAGCTCCCTCTACACTGTCCCCATCAAACACTCCCAGGACAGGTACAGCACGGGGTTAGATACAGAGTAAAGCTCCCTCTACACTGTCCCCATCAAACACTCCCAGGACAGGTACAGCACGGGGTTAGATACAGAGTAAAGCTCCCTCTACACTGTCCCCATCAAACACTCCCAGGACAGGTACAGCACGGGGTTAGATACAGAGTAAAGCTCCCTCTACACTGTCCCCATCAAACACTCCCAGGACAGGTACAGCATGGGGTTAGATACAGAGTAAAGCTCCCTCTACACTGTCCCCATCAAACACTCCCAGGACAGGTACAGCACAGGGTTAGGTACAGAGTAAAGCTCCCTCTACACTGTCCCCATCAAACACTCCCAGGACAGGTACAGCACGGGATTAGATACAGAGTAAAGCTCCCTCTCCACTGTCCCCATCAAACACTCCCAGGACAGGTACAGCACGGGGTTAGATACAGAGTAAAGCTCCCTCTACACTGTCCCCATCAAACACTCCCAGGACAGGTACAGCATGGGGTTAGATACAGAGTAAAGCTCCCTCTACACTGTCCCCATCAAACACTCCCAGGACAGGTACAGCACGGGGTTAGATACAGAGTAAAGCTCCCTCTACACTGTCCCCATCAAACACTCCCAGGACAGGTACAGCACGGGGTAAGATACAGAGTAAAGCTCCCTCTACACTGTCCCCATCAAACACTCCCAGGACAGGTACAGCACGGGGTTAGATACAGAGTAAAGCTCCCTCTACACTGTCCCCATCAAACACTCCCAGGGCAGGTACAGCACGGGGTTAGATACAGAGTAAAGCTCCCTCTACACTGTCCCCATCAAACACTCCCAGGACAGGTACAGCACGGGGTTAGATACAGAGTAAAGCTCCCTCTCCACAGTCCCCATCAAACACTCCCAGGACAGGTACAGCACGGGGGTTAGATACAGAGTAAAGCTCCCTCTACACTGTCCCCATCAAACACCCCCAGGGCAGGTACAGCACGGGGTGAGATACAGAGTAAATCTCCTCCGACACTATCCCCATCAAACACTCCGAGGACAGCTACAGCACGGGGTTAGATACACAGTAAAGCTCCCTCTACACTGTCCCCATCAAACCCTCCCAGGACAGGTACAGCACGGGGTTAGATACAGAGTAAAGTTCCCTCTACACTGTCCCCATCAAACACTCCCAGGACAGACACAGCACGGGGTTAGATACAGAGTAAAGCACCCTCTACACTGTCCCCATAATACACTCCCAGGACAGGTACAGCACGGAGTTAGATACAGAGTAAAGCTCCCTCTACACTGTCCCCATCAAACACCCCCAGGGCAGGTACAGCACGGGGTCAGATACAGAGTAAAGCTCCCTCTACACTGTCCCCATCAAACACTCCCAGGACAGGTACAGCACGGGGTTAGATACAGAGTAAAGCTCCCTCTACACTGTCCCCATCAAACACTCGCAGGACAGGTACAGCACAGGGTTTGATACAGAGTAAAGCTCCCTCTACACTGTCCCCATCATACACTCCCAGGACAGGTACAGCACGGGGTTAGATACAGAGTATAGCTCCCTCTACACTGTACCCATCAAACACTCCCAGGACAGGTACAGCACGGGGTAAGATACAGAGTAAAGCTCCCTCTACACTGTCCCCTTCAAACACTCCCAGGACAGGTACAGCACGGGGTTAGATACAGAGTAAAGCTCCCTCTACACTGTCCCCATCAAACACTCCCAGGACAGATACAGCACGGGGTTAGATACAGAGTAAAGCTCCCTCTATACTGTCCCCATCAAACACTCCCAGGACAGGTACAGCACAGGGTTTGATACAGAGTAAAGCTCCCTCTACACTGTCCCCATCAAACACTCCCAGGACAGGTACAGCACGGGGTTAGATACAGAGTATAGCTCCCTCTACACTGTACCCATCAAACACTCCCAGGACAGGTACAGCACGGGGTAAGATACAGAGTAAAGCTCCCTCTACACTGTCCCCATCAAACACTCCCAGGACAGGTACAGCACGGGGTTAGATACAGAGTAAAGCTCCCTCTACACTGTCCCCATCAAACACTCCCAGGGCAGGTACAGCACGGGGTTAGATACAGAGTAAAGCTCCCTCTCCACAGTCCCCATCAAACACTCCCAGGACAGGTACAGCACGGGGGTTAGAT
>NW_027308034.1:35902-45902 GCF_047496885.1 Scyliorhinus torazame | reverse complement strand
GCACCCTCTCAGAAGCCTCCACATCCTTCCGGAAGTGTGGGTAAAACACCCTTCGACCATCACCCTCTGCTTCCTACCACTGGACCCAGTTTGCCGAATTTCCTTGGATCCCTTCGCTGTCAGCCTCTCGTGTGGAACCTTATCAAAAGCTTTGCTGAAGTCCAAGTCGACGCCACCAACTGCGTTTCCCTCATCTCCACTCCTGGTCGCCTCTTCGAAACGTCCAATCACGTTGGCCAGACATGGCCCGCCCCCCCCCCCCCCCTTGACGAAACCACGCTGACCGTTCTCGATTAATCGCCCTCCGCTCCGAATCCAGATCACTTCGGTCCCACAGAATGCTTCCCCCACCACTGAGGTGAGACGGGCGGGCCTGTCATTTCCTGGTCTGTCCCTTCGTGAATAATGGTGCCACACTGGCGATCCTCCAGCCCTCCAGCACCTCTCCTGAGGCCCGAGAGGAATTGAAAATTATCGCCCGGGCCCCTGCTAGCTCCTCCCTTGTCTCACTCAACAGCCTGGGATGCATTTCACCTGACCCTGGAGACTTGTCTACTTTGAAGCCTGCCAGACCACTCAGAGCCTCTTCGCTGTTTATGTTAATCTCCTTCTCCCTGACTTTAATCCTCACATTTGAAACACCTAGATAACAACGGCGCCTATGTCAGAGTCCTATTTACCGACTACAGCTCAGCCTTCAACACCATCATTTCTACGAAACTCGTCTCCAAACTCCGTGGCCTGGGCCTGGGCTCCTCCCTCTGCGACTGGATCCTGAACTTCCTACCCCACAGGCCACAGTCAGTAAGGATCGGCAAGAACACCTCCTCCACGATCGTCCTCAACACCGGTGCCCCACAAGGCTGTGTCCTCGGCCCCCTACTATACTCCTTACACACCTATGACTGTGGCCAAATTCCCCTCCAACTCGATGTTCAAATTTGCTGATGACACCACCGTAGTGGGTCGGATTTCAAACAATGACGAGACAGAGTACCGGAATGAGATCGAGAATCTGGTGAACTGGTGCGACGACGATAATCTCTCCCTCAATGTCAACAAAACGAAGGAGATTGTCATCGACGTCAGGAAGCGTAGTGGGGAACATGCCCCCTGTCTACATCAATGGGGACGAAGTAGAAAGGGTCGAGAGCTTCAAGTTTTTAGGTGTCCCGATCACCAACAGCCTGTCCTGGTCCCCCCATTGCCGACACTATAGTTAAGAAAGCCCACCAACGACTCTACTTTCTCAGAAGACGACGGAAATTTGGCATGTCAGCTACGACCCTCGCCAACTTCTACAGATGCACTATAGACAGCATTCTTTCTGGCTGTATCACAGCTTGGTATGGAGCCTGCTCTGCCCAAGACCGCAGGAAACTACAAAAGGGCGTGAAGGTAGCCCAGTCCATCGCGCAAACCAACCTCCCATCCATTGACTCTATCCACAATTGCCGCTGCCTCGGAAAGGCAGGCAGCGTAATTAAGGACCCCACGCACCCCGGACATACTCTCTTCCACCTCCTTCCGTCAGGGAAAAGAGACCAAAGTTTGAGGTCACGTACCAACCGACTCAAGAACAGCTTCTTCCCGACTGCCATCAGACTTTTGGAATGGACCTACCTCGTATTAAGTTGATCTTTTCTCCACACCTTGCTATAACTGTAACATCATATTCTGCAGCCTCTCCTTCCTTCCCTATGTACGGTATGCATTGTTTGTACAGCGTGCAAGAACAATGCTTTTCACTGTATACTAATCCATGTGGCAATAATAAATCAAATCAAATCAAAATTCATTGTCCCTCTCCCGAATGAACACCGACTCAAAGAATTCATTTAGAACCCGACCTACATTCTCCAGCTCCACGCACAAACTACCGCTGTGGCCCTTAATGGGCCTTGTAAAACAACTGACGATTGCCCTTTCTTTTTCCCGCCAGTATCCTTTCATGCCTCCTTTTTGCCCTCCCAGTTTCCCTCTTCCACGTTCCCCGCCCCTCGAGGGCCTCAGCTGAGTTGCGCCCTCGATCCCGAACGTTAACCTCCCCTTTTTCGCCTCGTCCAATGTGGGGTAGCAGGGGCTCGATGTTAACTTTGAAAAGGGGCCGATAAACCCACCTAGCTGCCCTCCCCCCCCCGCCCCCCCCCCCCCATCCAATTTACCAACGCCCTTCTGGAACAGAGGGACCTCGCAGCAATTCAACTCTGACTGACCCGAGGAAGGGCAGGTTGGCGTGCATCACGCGCCCCCGGTGGTCAAAAAGCCTACCCGTTTGCAACTAACCCTTTGATGTTCGTATTTCAGGAAAAGATTAAAGAGATTGATGGGAAGCAAGCTGAAACGTAAGTTAAAAGTTAATAAAGTCTATCTCTAGACATCTTTAGTCCAGTAGAAACCTCCCCCTGACCCGTCGTAGGAGCGATTATCCAACACAATTTCACCCAGAGCCGGGGGGAGGAGACATCTGGGACAAGCGACGAAAAGCTCGGTCAAAGAAGAGGGTTCAAGGAGTGTCTGACAGGAAGAGGGAGAGACAGAGATAGAGAGGGAGAGAGAGAGATAGTGAGAGGCAGAGAGATAGGGAAAGAGGGATAGAGAGAGAGACCAGGGGCGAGATTCTCCGACCTCCCGCCACGGTCTCCACCATGGCGGAGGCGGAAGAGACCCCCCTCCACGGCGCAGGTGCGGGGATGCCGTGAGCGGCCGCTGATGCTCCCGCGCATGCGCCGACCGGAGATGTCATTTCCGCGCCAGCTGGCGGGGCGGCGCGATGCCCGACTGATTTGCGCCGTTTTTGGCGCCCGTCGGCGGACTTCGCGCCGATACCAGAGAATCTCGCCCCAGGAGATCGAGAGAGAGAGAGAGACACACAGATCGTGAGAGGCAGTGAGATAGAGAGACAGAGAAAGAGAAAGAGAGAGAGACCAAGAGTTAGAGAGACAGATAGTGAGAGACAGACAGAGAGTGACAGGGCGAGAGAGAGAAAAACAAAGGGAGACAGAGAGAGAGAGACAGGGAGAGGGAGAGGCAGAGAGAGAGAGAGAGAGAGACAGAGAGAGAGAGAGAGAGAGAGACAGAGAGAGAGAGAGAGAGACAGTGAGAGAGAGACAGAGAGAGGGAGAGGCAGAGAGAGAGAGAGAGAGAGACAGAGAGAGAGAGAGACAGTGAGAGAGAGAGACAGAGAGAGGGAAAGGCAGAGAGAGAGAGAGAGAGACAGAGAGAGAGAGACAGAGAGAGAGAGAGAAAACAGACAAAGAGAGACAGAGAAATAGAGCGAGAGAGAGAGAGGCAGAGGGTGAGAAACAGAGATTCACAGAGACAGAGAGAGAGCCATACACACAGGCGAGGAGATGGAGCTAAATCCTAGAGTATAGACAGCTCCCTCCGACAGTGCGGCGCTCCCTCAGTACTGGCACCAGGGGGAGTGTGGGCCTGGATTATGGAGCTCAAATCCTGGAGTATAGACATCTCCCTCCGACAGTGCAGCGCTCCCTCAGTACTGACACCGGGGGGAGTGTAGGCCTGGATTCTGGAGCTCAAATCCTAGAGTATAGACATCTCCCTCCGACAGTGCAGCGCTCCCTCAGTACTGGCACCGGGGGGAGTGTGGGCCTGGATTCTGGAGCTCAAATCCTAGAGAATAGACATCTCCCTCCGACAGTGCAGCGCTCCCTCAGTACTGGCACCGGGGGGAGTATCGGCCTGGATTGTGGAGCTCAAATCCTAGAGTATAGACATCTCCCTCCGACAGCGCAGCGCTCCCTCAGTACTGGCACCGGGGGAAGTGTCGGCCTGGATTATGGAGCTCAAATCCTAGAGTATAGACATCTCCCTCCGACAGTGCGGCGCTCCCTCACTACTGGCACCGGGGAGAGTGTCGGTCTGGATTATGGAGCTCAAATCCTAGAGTATATACATCTACCTCCGACAGTGCAGCGCTCCCTCAGTACTGGCACCGGGGAGAGTGTGGGCCTGGATTATGGAGCTCAAATCCTAGAGTATAGACATCTACCCCCGACAGTGCAGCGCTCCCTCAGTACTGGCACCGGGGGGAGTGTCGGCCTGGATTATGGAGCTCAAATCCTAGAGTATAGACATCTACCTCCGACAGTGCGGCGCTCACTCAGTACTGGCACTGGGGGGAGTGTCGGCCTGGATTATGGAGCTCAAATCCTAGAGTATAGACATCTCCCTCCGACAGTGCAGCGCTCCCTCAGTACTGGCACCGGGGGGAGTGTGGGGCTGGATTTTGGAGCTCAAATCCTAGAGTATATATATCTCCCTCCGACAGTGCAGCGCTCCCTCAGTACTGGCACCGGGGGGTGTGTCTGCCTGGATTATGGAGCTCAAATCCTAGAGTATATACATCTACCTCCGACAGTGCGGCGCTCTCTCAATACTGGCACCGGGGGGAGTGTGGGCCTGGATTATGGAGCTCAAATCCTAGAGTATAGTCATCTCCCTCCGACAGTGCAGCGCTCCTTCAGTACTGGCTCCGGGGGGAGTGTGGGCCTGGATTATAGCGCTCAAATCCTAGAGTATAGACATCTCCCTCCGACAGTGCAGCGCTCCCTCAGTACTGGCACCGGGGGGAGTGTCAGCCTGGATTATGGAGCTCAAATCCTAGAGTATAGACATCTCTCTCCGACAGTGCGGCGCTCCCTCAGTACTGGCACCGGGGAGAGTGTGGGGCTGGATTATGGAGCTCAAATCCTAGAGTATCGACATCTCCCTCCGACAGTGCGGCGCTCCCTCAATACTGGCACTGGGGGGTAGTGTCGGCCTGGATTATGGAGCTCAAATCCTAGAGTATAGACATCTCCCTCCGACAGTGCGGCGCTCCCTCAGTACTGGCACCGGGGGGAGTGTCGGCCTGGATTATGGAGCTCAAATCCTAGAGTATAGACATCTCCCTCCGACAGTGCGGCGCTCCCTCAGTACTGGCACCGGGGGGAGTGTGGGCCTGGATTATGGAGCTCAAACCCTAGAGTATAGACATCTCCCTCAGACAGTGCAGCGCTCCCTCAGTACTGGCACCGGGGGGAGTGTCGGCCTGGATTATGGAGCTCAAATCCTAGAGTATAGACATCTACCTCCGACAGTGCAGCGCTCCCTCAGTACTGGGACTGAGGGGAGTGTCGACCTGGATTATGGAGTTCAAATCCTAGAGTATAGACATCTCCCTCCGACAGTGCGGCGCTCCCTCAGTACTGGCACCGGGGGGCGTGTGGGCCTGGATTATGGAGCTCAAATCCTAGAGTATAGACATCTCCCTCCGACAGTGCAGCGCTCCCTCTGTACTGGCACCGGGGGGAGTGTCAGCCTGGATTATGGAGCTCAAATCCTAGAGTATAGACATCTCCCTCCGACAGTGCAGCGCTCCCTCAGTACTGGCGCCGGGGGGAGTGTGGGCCTGGATTATAGCGCTCAAATCCGAGAGTATAGACATCTCCCTCCGACAGTGCGGCGCTCCCTCAGTACTGGCACCGGGGGGAGTGTCGGCCTGGATTATAGCGCTCAAATCTTAGAGTATAGACATCTACCCCCGACAGTGCGGCGCTCCCTCAGTACTCGCACCGGGGGGAGTGTCGGCCTGGATTATGGAGCTCAAACCCTAGAGTATAGACATCTCCCTCCAACAGTGCGGCGCTCCCTCAGTACTGGCACCGGGGGGAGTGTCGGCCTGGATTATGGAGCTCAAACCCTAGAGTATAGACATCTCCCTCCGACAGTGCGGCGCTCCCTCAGTACTGGCACCGGGGGGAGTGTCGGCCTGGATTATGGAGTTCAAACCCTAGAGTATATACATCTCCCTCCAACAGTGCGGCGCTCCCTCAGTACTGGCACCGGGGGGAGTGTCGGCCTGGATTGTGGAGCTCAAATCCTAGAGTATACACATCTCCCGCCGACAGTGCAGTGCTCCCTCAGTACTGGCACCGGGGGGAGTGTCGGCCTGGATTATGGAGCTCAAATCCTAGAATATAGACATCTCCCTCCGACAGTGCAGCGCTCCCTCAGTACTGGCACCGGGGGGAGTGTGGACCTGGATTATAGCGCTCAAATCCTAGAGTATAGACATCTCCCTCCGACAGTGCGGCGCTCCCTCAGTACTGGCACCGGGGGGAGTGTAGGCCTGGATTATGGAGCTCAAATCCTAGAGTATAGACATCTCCCTCCGACAGTGCGGCGCTCCCTCAGTACTGGCACCGGGGAGAGTGTGGGGCTGGATTATGGAGCTCAAATCCTAGAGTATCGACATCTCCCTCCGACAGTGCGGCGCTCCCTCAATACTGGCACTGGGGGGTAGTGTCGGCCTGGATTATGGAGCTCAAATCCTAGAGTATAGACATCTCCCTCCGACAGTGCGGCGCTCGCTTTGTACTGGCACCGGGGGGAGTGTGGGCCTGGATTATGGAGCTCAAATCCTAGAGTATAGACATCTCCCGCCGACAGTGCGGCGCTCCCTCAGTACTGGCACCGGGGGGAGTGTCGGCCTGGATTATGGAGCTCAAACCCTAGAGTATAGACATCTACCTCCGACAGTGCAGCGCTCCCTCAGTACTGGCACCGGGGGGAGTGTCGGCCTGGATTATGGAGCTCAAACCCTAGAGTATAGACATCTACCTCCGACAGTGCGGCGCTCCCTCAGTACTGGCACCGGGGGGAGTGTCGGCCTGGATTATGGAGCTCAAATCCTAGAGTATAGACATCCCCCTCCGACAGTGCAGCGCTCCCTCAGTACTGGCACCGGGGGGGAGTGTGGGCCTGGATTATGGAGCTCAAATCCTAGAGTATAGACATCTCCCTCCGACAGTGCGGCGCTCCCTCAGTACTGGCACCGGGGGGAGTGTGGGCCTGGATTATGGAGCTCAAATCCTAGAGCATAGACATCTACCCCCGACAGTGCAGAGCTCCCTCAGTACTGGCACCGGGGGGAGTGTCGGCCTGTATTATGGAGCTCAAATCCTAGAGTATAGACATCTCCCTCCGACAGTGCGGCGTTCCCTCAGTACTGGCACCGGGGGGAGTGTGGGCCTGGATTATGGAGCTCAAATCCAAATCCTAGAGTATAGACATCTCCCGCCGACAGTGCGGCGCTCCCTCAGTACTGGCACCGGGGGGAGTGTCGGCCTGGATTATGGAGCTCAAACCCTAGAGTATAGACATCTACCTCCGACAGTGCAGCGCTCCCTCAGTACTGGCACCGGGGGGAGTGTCGGCCTGGATTATGGAGCTCAAACCCTAGAGTATAGACATCTACCTCCGACAGTGCGGCGCTCCCTCAGTACTGGCACCGGGGGGAGTGTCGGCCTGGATTATGGAGCTCAAATCCTAGAGTATAGACATCCCCCTCCGACAGTGCAGCGCTCCCTCAGTACTGGCACCGGGGGGGAGTGTGGGCCTGGATTATGGAGCTCAAACCCTAGAGTATAGACATCTACCTCCGACAGTGCGGCGCTCCCTCAGTACTGGCACCGGGGGGAGTGTCGGCCTGGATTATGGAGCTCAAATCCTAGAGTATAGACATCCCCCTCCGACAGTGCAGCGCTCCCTCAGTACTGGCACCGGGGGGGAGTGTGGGCCTGGATTATGGAGCTCAAATCCTAGAGTATAGACATCCCCCTCCGACAGTGCAGCGCTCCCTCAGTACTGGCACCGGGGGGAGTGTGGGCCTGGATTATGGAGCTCAAATCCTAGAGTATAGACATCTCCCTCCGACAGTGCGGCGCTCCCTCAGTACTGGCACCGGGGGGAGTGTGGGCCTGGATTATAGCGCTCAAATCCTAGAGTATAGACATCTCCCTCCGACAGTGCAGCGCTCCCTCAGTACTGGCACCGGGGGGAGTGTGGGCCTGGATTATAGCGCTCAAATCCTAGAGTATATACATCTCCCTCCGACAGTGCAGCGCTCCCTCAGTACTGGCACCGGGGGGAGTGTGGGCCTGGATTATGGAGCTCAAACCCTAGAGTATAGACATCTCCCTCCGACAGTGCAGCGCTCCCTCAGTACTGGCACCGGGGGGAGTGTCGGCCTGGATTATGGAGCTCAAATCCTAGAGTATAGACATCTCCCTCCGACAGTGCAGCGCTCCCTCAGTACTGGCACCGGGGGGAGTGTGGGCCTGGATTATGGAGCTCAAACCCTAGAGTATATACATCTCCCGCCGACAGCGCAGTGTTTGTTCGAGGTTTAGTGCCGAGTTTACCTAACCCAGGGAGACAAGAATTTGACACTCCTTTCTTCGACACCCCCATATCCAGCCAATCACAGGAGGGGGAGCAGCCCCCCACTCGCGCCCTGGCGGATGTGACCTCTGACCTTCGACCGCTCATGTATTGGATGTCGAACTCCATCGAGCTCCTGAACTTTGCCCAGAAGAAGGTGGAGGAGTTGGAGAAGGATTGGGAGACTGCACAGCCAGAGGGTAGGTGACACGGCCGAGGGGGGGAGGCGCAGAGCGGGAGGAGGGGTGTGTGGTGGGGGTTGGGGGGGGGGGGGGGTGGCTCCTTTGTACAAACCAACCAGCGAGATTCTCATCCTTCTCTCTCGCTGTCTCTCTTTCTCTCTCTCCATCTCTCTGTCTCTCTCTCTGTCTCTCTTTCTGTCTCTCTCTGTCTCTCTCTCTCTGTCCCTCTGTCTCTCTCTCTCTGTCCCGCTGTCTCTCTCTCTCTCTCTCTCTCTCCCCTTTCTGTCTCTCTCCCTCTAACTGAATCTCTGTGCTCTCTATCTCTTCCTCATTTCCCCCCCCCCTCTCTATCTCGTGCTGTCTCTCTCTTTGTCTCTCTATTTCTCCCCCTTTCTGTCTCTCTCTCCATCTCTTTCCCCCTCTCTGTCTCTCTGTCTCTCTCTCTCCGTCTCTCTCTCCGTCTCTTTTCCCCTCTCTGTCTCTCTCTCTCTGTCTCTCTCTGTGTCTCTCTCTCTGTCTCTCTCTCTGTCTCTCTCTCTGTCTCTCTCTGTCTCTCTCTCTCTGTCTCTCTCTGTGTCTCTCTCTCTGTCTCTCTCTCTCTGTCTCTCTCTCTCTGTCTCTCTCTCTGTCTCTCTCTCTTTCTGTCTCTCTCTCTTTCTCTCTCTCTCTCTCTGTCTCTCTCTGTCTCTGTCTCTCTCTCTCTGTCTCTCTCTCCGTCTCTTTCCCCCTCTCTGTCTCTCTGTCTCTCTCTCTCTTTCTCTGTCTCTCTCTCCCTCTCTCTCTCCGTCTCTCTCTCCGTCTCTTTCCCCCCTCTCTGTCTCTCTCTGTGTCTCTCTCTGTGTCGCTCTCTGTGTCTCTCTCTCTGTCTCTCTCTCTCTGTCTCTCTCTCTCTGTCTCTCTGTGTCTCTGTCTCTCTCTCTGTCTCACTCTCTGTCTCTTTCCCCCTCTCTGTCTCTCTCTCTCTCCCTGTCTCGGTCTCTCTCCATCTCTCTCTCTCTCTCTGTCTGTCTGTCTCTCTCCTCTCTCTCTCTCTGTCTCTCACCTTCTCTCTCTCTCTCCCCCCCTCTCCCTCACTCTCTCTCTCACATCCCTCTCTCCTCCCCGTCGCTATGATGTTCCTGTGTGTGTGTGTGTGTGTGTGTGTGTGTGAGAGACATCCCTCTCTCTGTCCCACTCTCCACCCCCCCCCCCCCCATCCTCCCCCCAGCCGCCACGGCCTGTTGCCGTGACGATCCTCCGCCTGCGTGACGTGCCTCTCGATCCCCTATTCCCGCAGCCTTCTCCCCCGACCCGGTGTCGTGTACGGACTTTGGAGCGTGCGAGGAAGCGATGGGCCTGCTGGATGAAGTCATTATGTACACCTTTCAGCAATGCGTGTACTACCTGACCAAGGTGAGCAAGATGTACGGCAGCTCCCCCATCAGGCCGCACTCGTGTGTGCGGAACTTGGCGAGAAGCTTCCGCTCGGCGATTCTGCGTTGTCGCGCGTCCCCGAAGGCCGCCTCGGAGAACGGAGATAGGGGGGGGCGAGATTCTCCGACACCCCCCCGCCCCCCCCCCCCCCCCCGCGATTCTCCAGCCCGCGATGG
>NW_027308034.1:0-30000 GCF_047496885.1 Scyliorhinus torazame | reverse complement strand
CATAATCCAGGCCCACACTCCCCCCGGTGCCAGTACTGAGGGAGCGCCGCACTGTCGGAGGGAGATGTATATACTCTAGGATTTGAGCTCCATAATCCAGGCCCACACTCCCCCCGGTGCCAGAACTGAGGGAGCGCCGCACTGTCGGAGGGAGATGTATATACTCTAGGATTTGAGCTCCCTAATCCAGGCCGACACTCCCCCCGGTGCCAGTACTGAGGGAGCGCCGCACTGTCGGAGGGAGATGTATATACTCTAGGATTTGAGCTCCATAATCCAGGCCGACACTCCCCCCGGTGCCAGTACTGAGGGAGCGCCGCACTGTCGGAGGGAGATGTCTATACTCTAGGATTTGTGCGCTATAATCCAGGCCCACACTCCCCCCGGTGCCAGTACTGAGGGAGCACCGCACTGTCGGAGGGAGATGTCTATACTCTAGGATTTGAGCTCCATAATCCAGGCCGACACTCCCCCCCCCCCCACCGGTGCCAGTACTGAGTGAGTGCCGCACTGTCGGAGGGAGATGTCTGTACTCTAGGATTTGAGCTCCATAATCCAGGCCGACACTCCCCCCGGTGCCAGTACTGAGGGAGCGCCGCACTGTCGGAGGGAGATGTATATACTGTAGGATTTGAGCGCTATAATCCAGGCCCACACTCCCCCCGGTGCCAGTACTGAGGGAGTACTGCACTGTCGGAGGGAGATGTCTATACTCTAGGATTTGAGCGCTGTAATCCAGGCCCACACTCCCCCCGGTGCCAGTACTGAGGGAGTACTGCACTGTCGGAGGGAGATGTCTATACTCTAGGATTTGAGCGCTGTAATCCAGGCCCACACTCCCCCCGGTGCCAGTACTGAGGGAGTACTGCACTGTCGGAGGGAGATGTCTATACTCTAGGATTTGAGCGCTGTAATCCAGGCCCACACTCCCCCCGGTGCCAGTACTGAGGGAGTACTGCACTGTCGGAGGGAGATGTCAATACTCTAGGATATGAGCTCCATAATCCAGGCCCACACTCCCCCCCGGTGCCAGTACTGAGGGAGCGCTGCACTGTCGGAGGGAGATGTCTATACTCTAGGATTTGAGCGCTATAATCCAGGCCCACACTCCCCCCGGTGCCAGTACTGAGGGAGTACTGCACTGTCGGAGGGAGATGTCTATACTCTAGGATTTGAGCGCTGTAATCCAGGCCCACACTCCCCCCGGTGCCAGTACTGAGGGAGCGCCGCACTGTCGGAGGGAGATGTATATACTCTAGGATTTGAGCGCTATAATCCAGGCCGACACTCCCCCCGGTGCCAGTACTGAGGGAGCGCCGCACTGTCGGAGGTAGATGTATATACTCTAGGATTTGAGCTCCATAATCCAGGCCCACACTCACCCCGGTGCCAGTACTGAGGGAGCGCTGCACTGTCGGAGGGAGATGTCTATACTCTAGGATTTGAGCTCCATAATCCAGGCCCACACTCTCCCCGGTGCCAGTACTGAGGGAGCGCCGCACTGTCGGAGGGAGATGTCTATACTCTAGGATTTGAGCTCCATAATCCAAGCCCACACTCCCTCCGGTGCCAGTACTGAGGGAGCGCTGCACTGTCGGAGGGAGATGTATATACTCTAGGATTTGAGCACCATAATCCTGGCCGACACCCCCCCCGGTGCCAGTACTGAGGGAGCGCCGCACTGTCGGGGGTAGATGTCTATACTCTAGGATTTGAGCGCTATAATCCAGGCCGACACTCCCCCCGGTGCCAGTACTGAGGGAGCGCCGCACTGTCGGGGGTAGATGTCTATACTCTAGGATTTGAGCGCTATAATCCAGGCCCACACTCCCCCCGGTGCCAGTACTGAGGGAGCGCTGCACTGTCGGAGGGAGATGTATATACTCTAGGATTTGAGCTCCATAATACAGGCCGACACTCCCCCCGGTGCCAGTACTGAGGGAGCGCTGCACTGTTGGGGGGAGATGTATATACTCTAGGATTTGAGCTCCATACTCCAGGCCCACACTCCCCCCGGTGCCAGTACTGAGGGAGCGCTGCACTGTCGGAGGGAGATGTCTATACTCTAGGGTTTGAGATCCATAATCCAGGCCGACACTCGCCCCGGTGCCAGTACTGAGGGAGCGCTGCACTGTCGGAGGGAGAGGTCTATACTCTAGGAGTTGAGCGCTATAATCCAGGCCCACACTCCCCCCGGTGCCAGTACTGAGGGAGCGCTGCACTGTCGGAGGGAGATGTATATACTCTAGGATTTGAGCTCCATAATCCAGGCCGACACTCCCCCCGGTGCCAGTACTGAGGGAGTGCCGCACTGTCGGAGGGAGATGTCTATACTCGAGGATTTGAGCTCCATAATCCAGGCCGACGCTCCCCCCGGTGCCAGTACTGAGGGAGCGCTGCACTGTCGGAGGGAGATGTATATACTCTAGGATTTGAGCGCTATAATCCAGGCCGACACTCCCCCCGGTGCCAGTACTGAGGGAGCGCCGCACTGTCGGAGGTAGATGTATATACTCTAGTATTTGAGCTCCATAATCCAGGCCGACACTCCCCCCGGTGCCAGTACTGAGGGAGCGCTGCACTGTCGGAGGTAGATGTCTATACTCTAGGATTTGAGTTCCATAATCCAGGCCCACACTCCCCTCCGGTGCCAGTGCTGAGGGAGCGCCGCACTGTCGGAGGGAGATGTATATACTCTAGGATTTGAGCTCCATAATCCAGGCCGACACTCCCCACGGTGCCAGTACTGAGGGAGCGCTGCACTGTCGGAGGGAGATGTATATACTCTAGGATTTGAGCTCCATAATCCAGGCCGACACTCCCCACGGTGCCTGTACTGAGGTAGCGCCGCACTGTCGGAGGGAGATGTATATACTCTAGGATTTGAGCGCTATAATCCAGGCCCACACTCCCCCGGTGTCAGTACTGAGGGAGCGCTGCACTGTCGGAGGTAGATGTATATACTCTAGGGTTTGAGCTCCATAATCCAGGCCCACACTCCCCCCGGTGCCAGTACTGAGGGAGCGCTGCACTGTCGGGGGTAGATGTATATACTCTAGGATATGAGCTCCATAATCCAGGCCCACACTCCCCCCGATGCCAGTACTGAGGGAGCGCTGCACTGTCGGAGGTAGATGTCTATACTCTAGGATTTGAGCTCCATAATCCAGGCCCACACTCCCCCGATGCCAGTACTGAGGGAGCGCTGCACTGTCGGAGGGAGATGTCTATACTCTAGGATTTGAGCTCCATAATCCAGGCCGACACTCCCCCCGGTGCCAGTACTGAGGGAGCGCCGCACTGTCGGGGGTAGATGTCTATACTCTAGGATTTGAGCTCCATAATCCAGGCCGACACTCCCCCCCGATGCCAGTACTGAGGGAGCGCTGCACTGTCGGAGGGAGATGTCTATACTCTAGGATTTGAGCTCGATAATCCAGGCCGACACTCCCCCCGGTGCCAGTACTGAGGGAGCGCCGCACTGTCGGGGGTAGATGTCTATACTCTAGGATTTGAGCTCCATAATCCAGGCCGACACTCCCCCCGGTGCCAGTACTGAGGGAGCGCCGCACTGTCGGAGGATCCGAATTAAGGTTGTGTTGTCTGAGTTCAGGCTTTGTGGGAGCTGGTGCAAACACATTCACTCACACTCTCTGACACACTCACACAGATGCAGGCGCACTCGCACACCACAGTCGATAAGAAGCTGGTTCTCGAGAAGAAAGAACGATACAGCACAGGAACAGGCCCTTCGGCCCTCCAAGCCTGCACCGGCCATGATACCAATTTGCCAACGCCCTCGGCACCTCCTGGTACCATGTACCTCTATACCCATCCTATCCATGTGTTTGTCTAGATGCCTTTTGAAGGCCGTTAATCGGCTTCCACAACCTCCCCTGGCAACGCTCATCACTCTCTGCGTAAAACACCTGCCTCGCGCATCTCCTCTGAACTTTGCCCCACGGACCTTTAACCTCTGCCCCCTGGTGACTGACCCCCTCCACCCTCGGGAAAGAGTGACTGCCCCTCCGCTCTATCCACCCCCCTCATAATCGTGTAGGCCTCTGTCAGGTCGCCCCTCCACCTCCGTCGGTAGAATGACAACAGTCCGAGTTTATTCAGCCCCTCCTCGTCGCGAACACCCTCCAGACACGGCAACATCCTGGTAAACGTCCCCTGCACCCTCTCCAAAGCCTCCACCTCCTTCTTGTCGATCACAAATCCGTCTATTCGCAATGAACCCACAGCTATAATTGGCGGGCGTGCGGCCAGGGACGGAGGTACCCAATCAGGGGGCCGTGGATGCAGGCCGCACTTACCCAGGAGGCCGATTCCTCCGTCCAGCTCCTCGATGAACTCGGGCCCAGCTATCTGCAGTTCCCGCAGGATCGAATCAGTGTTTCTCTCCATTCCGCAATCTTCCGACTGCCCGGGGCTGCGGCAGAGACCGGGACAGCATGGGGTTAGATACAGAGTAAAGCTCCCTCTACACTGTCCCCATCAAACACTCCCAGGACAGGTACAGCACGGGATTAGATACAGAGTAAAGCTCCCTCTACACTGTCCCCCATCAAACACTCCCAGGACAGGTACAGCACGGGGTTAGATACAGAGTAAAGGTCCCTCTACACTGTCCCCCATCAAACACTCCCAGGACAGGTACAGCACGGGGTTAGATACAGAGTAAAGGTCCCTCTACACTGTCCCCCATCAAACACTCCCAGGACAGGTACAGCACGGGGTTAGATACAGAGTAAAGCTCCCTCTACACTGCCCCCATCAAACACTCCCAGGACAGGTACAGCACGGGGTTAGGTACAGAGTAAAGCTCCCTCTACACTTTCCCCATCAAACACTCCCAGGACAGGTACAGCACGGGGTTAGTTACAGAGTAAATCTCCCTCTACACTGTCCCCATCAAACAATCCCAGGACAGGTACAGCACGGGGTTAGATACAGAGTAAAGCTCCCTCTACACTGTCCCCATCACACACTCCCAGGACAGGTACAGCACGGGGTTAGATACAGAGTAAAGCTCCCTCTACACTGTCCCCATCAAACACTCCCAGGACAGGTACAGCACGGGGTTAGATACAGAGTAAAGCTCCCTCTACACTGTCCCCATCAAACACTCCCAGGACAGATACAGCACGGGGTTAGATACAGAGTAAAGCTCCCTCTACACTGTCCCCATCAAACACTCCCAGTACAGGTACAGCACGGGGTTAGATACAGAGTAAAGCTCCCTCTACACTGTCCTCATCAAACACTCCCAGGACAGGTACAGCACGGGGTTAGATACAGAGTAAAGCTCCCTCTACACTGTCCCCATCCAACAATCCCAGGACAGGTACAGCACGGGGTTAGATACAGAGTAAAGCTCCCTCTACACTGTCCCCATCACACACTCCCAGGACAGGTACAGCACGGGGTTAGATACAGAGTAAAGCTCCCTCTACACTGTCCCCATCAAACACTCCCAGGACAGGTACAGCACGGGGTTAGATATAGAGTAAAGCTCCCTCTACACTGTCCCCATCAAACACTCCCAGGACAGATACAGCACGGGGTTAGATACAGAGTAAAGCTCCCTCTACACTGTCCCCATCAAACACTCCCAGTACAGGTACAGCACGGGGTTAGATACAGAGTAAAACTACCTCTACACTGTCCCCATCAAACACTCCCAGGACAGGTACAGCACGGGGTTAGATACAGAGTAAAGCTCCCTCTACACTGTCCCCATCAAACACTCCCAGGACAGGTACAGCACGGGGTTAGATATAGAGTAAAGCTCCCTCTACACTGTCCCCATCAAACACTCCCAGGACAGATACAGCACGGGGTTAGATACAGAGTAAAGCTCCCTCTACACTGTCCCCATCAAACACTCCCAGTACAGGTACAGCACGGGGTTAGATACAGAGTAAAACTACCTCTACACTGTCCCCATCAAACACTCCCAGGACAGGTACAGCACGGGGTTAGATACAGAGTAAAGCTCCCTCTACACTGTCCCCATCAAACACTCCCAGGACAGGTACAGCACGGGATTAGATACAGAGTAAAGCTCCCTCTACACTGTCCCCCATCAAACACTCCCAGGACAGGTACAGCACGGGGTTAGATACAGAGTAAAGGTCCCTCTACACTGTCCCCCATCAAACACTCCCAGGACAGGTACAGCACGGGGTTAGATACAGAGTAAAGGTCCCTCTACACTGTCCCCCATCAAACACTCCCAGGACAGGTACAGCACGGGGTTAGATACAGAGTAAAGCTCCCTCTACACTGCCCCCATCAAACACTCCCAGGACAGGTACAGCACGGGGTTAGGTACAGAGTAAAGCTCCCTCTACACTTTCCCCATCAAACACTCCCAGGACAGGTACAGCACGGGGTTAGTTACAGAGTAAATCTCCCTCTACACTGTCCCCATCAAACACTCCCAGGACAGGTACAGCACGGGGTTAGGTACAGAGTAAAGCTCCCTCTACACTGTCCCCATCAAACACTCCCAGGATAAGTACAGCACGGGGTTAGATACAGAGTAAAGCCCCCTCTACACCGTCCCCATTAAACACTCCCAGGACAGGTACAGCACGGGGTTAGATACAGAGTAAAGCCCGCTCTACACCGTCCCCATCAAGCACTCCCAGGACAGTTACAGCACGGGGTTAGATAGAGAGTAAAGCCCCCTCTACACCGTCCCCATCAAACACTCCCAGGACAGGTACAGCACGGGGTTAGATACAGAGTAAAGCCCCCTCTACACCGTCCCCATCAAGCACTCCCAGGACAGGTACAGCACGGGGTTAGATAGAGAGTAAAGCCCCCTCTACACCGTCCCCATCAAACACGCCCAGGACAGGTACAGCACGGGGTTAGTTGCAGAGTAAAGCTCCCTCTACACTGTCCCCATCAAACACTCCCAGGACAGGTACAGCACGGGGTTAGATACAGAGTAAAGCTCCCTCTACACTGTCCTCATCAAACACTCCCAGGACAGGTACAGCACGGGGTTAGATACAGAGTAAAGCTCCCTCTACACTGTCCCCATCCAACAATCCCAGGACAGGTACAGCACGGGGTTAGATACAGAGTAAAGCTCCCTCTACACTGTCCCCATCACACACTCCCAGGACAGGTACAGCACGGGGTTAGATACAGAGTAAAGCTCCCTCTACACTGTCCCCATCAAACACTCCCATGACAGATACAGCACGGGGTTAGATACAGAGTAAAGCTCCCTCTACACTGTCCCCATCAAACACTCCCAGTACAGGTACAGCACGGGGTTAGATACAGAGTAAAACTACCTCTACACTGTCCCCATCAAACACTCCCAGGACAGGTACAGCACGGGGTTAGATACAGAGTAAAGCTCCCTCTACACTGTCCCCATCAAACACTCCCAGGACAGGTACAGCACGGGGTTAGATACAGAGCAAAGCTCCCTCTACACTGTCCCCATCAAACACTCCCAGGACAGGTACAGCACGGGGTTAGATACAGAGTAAATCTCCTCCGACACTATCCCCATCAAACACTCGCAGGACAGGTACAGCACGGGGTTAGATACAGAGTAAAGCTCCCTCTACACTGTCCCCATCAAACACTCCCAGGACAGGGACAGCACGGGGTTAGATACAGAGTAAAGCTCCCTCTACACTGTACCCATCAAACACTCCCAGGACAGGTACAGCACGGGGTTAGATACAGAGTAAAGCTCCCTCTACACTGTCCCCATCAAACACTCCCAGGACAGGTACAGCACGGGGTTAGATACAGAGTAAAGCTCCCTCTACACTGTCCCCATCAAACACTCCCAGGACAGGTACAGCACGGGGTTAGATACAGAGTAAAGCTCCCTCTACACTGTCCCCATCAAACACTCCCAGGACAGGTACAGCACGGGGTTAGATACAGAGTAAAGCTCCCTCTACACTGTCCCCATCAAACACTCCCAGGACAGGTACAGCACGGGGTTAGATACAGAGTAAAGCTCCCTCTACACTGTCCCCATCAAACACTCCCAGGACAGGTACAGCACGGGGTTAGATACAGAGTAAAGCTCCCTCTACACTGTCCCCATCAAACACTCCCAGGACAGCTACAGCACGGGGTTAGATACAGAGTAAAGCTCCCTCTACACTGTCCCCATCAAACACTCCCAGGACAGGTACAGCACGGGGTTAGATACAGAGTAAAGCTCCCTCTACACTGTCCCCATCAAACACTCCCAGGACAGGTACAGCACGGGGTTAGATACAGAGTAAAGCTCCCTCTACACTGACCCATCAAACACTCCCAGGGCAGGTACAGCACGGGGTTAGATACAGAGTAAAGCTCCCTCTACACTGTCCCCATCAAACACTCCCAGGACAGGTACAGCACGTGGTTAGATACAGAGTAAAGCTCCCTCTACACTGTCCCCATCAAACACTCCCAGGACAGGTACCGCACGGGGTTAGATACAGAGTAAAGCTCCCTCTACACTGTCCCCATCAAACACTCCCAGGACAGTTACAGTACGGGGTTAGATACAGAGTAAAGCTCCCGCTACACTGTCCCCATCAAACACTCCCAGGACAGGTACAGCACGGGGTTAGATACAGAGTAAAGCTCCCTCTACACTGTCCCCATCAAACACTCCCAGGACAGGTAAAGCACGGGATTAGATACAGAGTAAAGCTCCCTCTACACTGTTCCCATCAAACACTCCCAGGACAGGTACAGCACGGGGTTAGTTACAGAATATAGCTCCCTCTATACTGTCCCCATCAAACACTCCCAGGACAGGTACAGCGAGGGGTTAGATACAGAGTAAAGCTCCCTCTCCCCTGTCCCCATCAAACACTCCCAGGACAGGTACAGCACGGGGTTAGATACAGAGTAAAGCTCCCTCGACACTGTCCCCATCAAACACTCCCAGGACAGGTACAGCACGGGGTTAGATACAGAGTAAAGCTCCCTCTACACTGTCCCCATCAAACACTCCCAGGACAGGTACAGCACGGGGTAGATACAGAGTAAAGCTCCCTCTACACTGTCCCCATCAAACACTCCCAGGACAGTTACAGTACGGGGTTAGATACAGAGTAAAGCTCCCGCTACACTGTCCCCATCAAACACTCCCAGGACAGGTACAGCACGGGGTTAGATACAGAGTAAAGCTCCCTCTACACTGTCCCCATCAAACACTCCCAGGACAGGTAAAGCACGGGATTAGATACAGAGTAAAGCTCCCTCTACACTGTCCCCATCAAACACTCCCAGGACAGGTACAGCACGGGGTTAGTTACAGAATAAAGCTCCCTCTATACTGTCCCCATCAAACACTCCCAGGACAGGTACAGCGAGGGGTTAGATACAGAGTAAAGCTCCCTCTCCCCTGTCCCCATCAAACACTCCCAGGACAGGTACAGCACGGGGTTAGATACAGAGTAAAGCTCCCTCGACACTGTCCCCATCAAACACTCCCAGGACAGGTACAGCACGGGGTTAGATACAGAGTAAAGCTCCCTCTACACTGTCCCCATCAAACACTCCCAGGACAGGTACAGCACGGGGTAGATACAGAGTAAAGCTCCCTCTACACTGTCCCCATCAAACACTCCCAGGACAGGTACAGCACGGGGTTAGATACAGAGCAAAGCTCCCTCTACACTGTCCCCATCAAACACTCCCAGGACAGGTACAGCACGGGGTTAGATACAGAGTAAATCTCCTCCGACACTATCCCCATCAAACACTCGCAGGACAGGTACAGCACGGGGTTAGATACAGAGTAAAGCTCCCTCTACACTGTCCCCATCAAACACTCCCAGGACAGGGACAGCACGGGGTTAGATACAGAGTAAAGCTCCCTCTACACTGTACCCATCAAACACTCCCAGGACAGGTACAGCACGGGGTTAGATACAGAGTAAAGCTCCCTCTACACTGTCCCCATCCAACAATCCCAGGACAGGTACAGCACGGGGTTAGATACAGAGTAAAGCTCCCTCTACACTGTCCCCATCACACACTCCCAGGACAGGTACAGCACGGGGTTAGATACAGAGTAAAGCTCCCTCTACACTGTCCCCATCAAACACTCCCAGGACAGATACAGCACGGGGTTAGATACAGAGTAAAGCTCCCTCTACACTGTCCCCATCAAACACTCCCAGTACAGGTACAGCACGGGGTTAGATACAGAGTAAAACTACCTCTACATTGTCCCCATCAAACACTCCCAGGACAGGTACAGCACGGGGTTAGATACAGAGTAAAGCTCCCTCTACACTGTCCCCATCAAACACTCCCAGGACAGGTACAGCACGGGGTTAGATACAGAGCAAAGCTCCCTCTACACTGTCCCCATCAAACACTCCCAGGACAGGTACAGCACGGGGTTAGATACTGAGTAAATCTCCTCCGACACTATCCCCATCAAACACTCGCAGGACAGGTACAGCACGGGGTTAGATACAGAGTAAAGCTCCCTCTACACTGTCCCCATCAAACACTCCCAGGACAGGGACAGCACGGGGTTAGATACAGAGTAAAGCTCCCTCTACACTCCCTCTACACTGTACCCATCAAACACTCCCAGGACAGGTACAGCACGGGGTTAGATACAGAGTAAAGCTCCCTCTACACTGTCCCCATCAAACACTCCCAGGACAGGTACAGCACGGGGTTAGATACAGAGTAAAGCTCCCTCTACACTGTCCCCATCAAACACTCCCAGGACAGGTACAGCACGGGGTTAGATACAGAGTAAAGCTCCCTCTACACTGTCCCCATCAAACACTCCCAGGACAGGTACAGCACGGGGTTAGATACAGAGTAAAGCTCCCTCTACACTGTCCCCATCAAACACTCCCAGGACAGGTACAGCACGGGGTTAGATACAGAGTAAAGCTCCCTCTACACTGTCCCCACCAAACACTCCCAGGACAGGTACAGCACGGGGTTAGATACAGAGTAAAGGTCCCTCTACACTGTCCCCCATCAAACACTCCCAGGACAGGTACAGCACGGGGTTAGATACAGAGTAAAGCTCCCTCTACACTGCCCCCATCAAACACTCCCAGGACAGGTACAGCACGGGGTTAGGTACAGAGTAAAGCTCCCTCTACACTTTCCCCATCAAACACTCCCAGGACAGGTACAGCACGGGGTTAGTTACAGAGTAAATCTCCCTCTACACTGTCCCCATCAAACACTCCCAGGACAGGTACAGCACGGGGTTAGGTACAGAGTAAAGCTCCCTCTACACTGTCCCCATCAAACACTCCCAGGATAAGTACAGCACGGGGTTAGATACAGAGTAAAGCCCCCTCTACACCGTCCCCATTAAACACTCCCAGGACAGGTACAGCACGGGGTTAGATACAGAGTAAAGCCCGCTCTACACCGTCCCCATCAAGCACTCCCAGGACAGGTACAGCACGGGGTTAGATAGAGAGTAAAGCCCCCTCTACACCGTCCCCATCAAACACTCCCAGGACAGGTACAGCACGGGGTTAGATACAGAGTAAAGCCCCCTCTACACCGTCCCCATCAAGCACTCCCAGGACAGGTACAGCACGGGGTTAGATAGAGAGTAAAGCCCCCTCTACACCGTCCCCATCAAACACGCCCAGGACAGGTACAGCACGGGGTTAGTTGCAGAGTAAAGCTCCCTCTACACTGTCCCCATCAAACACTCCCAGGACAGGTACAGCACGGGGTTAGATACAGAGTAAAGCTCCCTCTACACTGTCCTCATCAAACACTCCCAGGACAGGTACAGCACGGGGTTAGATACAGAGTAAAGCTCCCTCTACACTGTCCCCATCCAACAATCCCAGGACAGGTACAGCACGGGGTTAGATACAGAGTAAAGCTCCCTCTACACTGTCCCCATCACACACTCCCAGGACAGGTACAGCACGGGGTTAGATACAGAGTAAAGCTCCCTCTACACTGTCCCCATCAAACACTCCCAGGACAGATACAGCACGGGGTTAGATACAGAGTAAAGCTCCCTCTACACTGTCCCCATCAAACACTCCCAGTACAGGTACAGCACGGGGTTAGATACAGAGTAAAACTACCTCTACACTGTCCCCATCAAACACTCCCAGGACAGGTACAGCACGGGGTTAGATACAGAGTAAAGCTCCCTCTACACTGTCCCCATCAAACACTCCCAGGACAGGTACAGCACGGGGTTAGATACAGAGCAAAGCTCCCTCTACACTGTCCCCATCAAACACTCCCAGGACAGGTACAGCACGGGGTTAGATACAGAGTAAATCTCCTCCGACACTATCCCCATCAAACACTCGCAGGACAGGTACAGCACGGGGTTAGATACAGAGTAAAGCTCCCTCTACACTGTCCCCATCAAACACTCCCAGGACAGGGACAGCACGGGGTTAGATACAGAGTAAAGCTCCCTCTACACTGTACCCATCAAACACTCCCAGGACAGGTACAGCACGGGGTTAGATACAGAGTAAAGCTCCCTCTACACTGTCCCCATCAAACACTCCCAGGACAGGTACAGCACGGGGTTAGATACAGAGTAAAGCTCCCTCTACACTGTCCCCATCAAACACTCCCAGGACAGGTACAGCACGGGGTTAGATACAGAGTAAAGCTCCCTCTACACTGTCCCCATCACACACTCCCAGAACAGGTACAGCATGGGGTTAGATACAGAGTAAAGCTCCCTCTACACTGTCCCCATCAAACACTCCCAGGACAGGTACAGCACGGGGTTAGATACAGAGTAAAGCTCCCTCTACACTGTCCCCATCAAACACTCCCAGGACAGGTACAGCACGGGGTTAGATACAGAGTAAAGCTCCCTCTACACTGTCCCCATCAAACACTCCCAGGACAGGTACAGCACGGGGTTAGATACAGAGTAAAGCTCCCTCTACACTGTCCCCATCAAACACTCCCAGGACAGGTACAGCACGGGGTTAGATACAGAGTAAAGCTCCCTCTACACTGTCCCCAACAAACACTCCCAGGACAGGTACAGCACGGGGTTAGATACAGAGTAAAGCTCCCTCTACACTGTCCCCATCAAACACTCCCAGGACAGATACAGCACGGGGTTAGATACAGAGTAAAGCTCCCTCTACACTGTCCCCATCAAACACTCCCAGTACAGGTACAGCACGGGGTTAGATACAGAGTAAAACTACCTCTACACTGTCCCCATCAAACACTCCCAGGACAGGTACAGCACGGGGTTAGATACAGAGTAAAGCTCCCTCTACACTGTCCCCATCAAACACTCCCAGGACAGGTACAGCACGGGGTTAGATACAGAGCAAAGCTCCCTCTACACTGTCCCCATCAAACACTCCCAGGACAGGTACAGCACGGGGTTAGATACAGAGTAAATCTCCTCCGACACTATCCCCATCAAACACTCGCAGGACAGGTACAGCACGGGGTTAGATACAGAGTAAAGCTCCCTCTACACTGTCCCCATCAAACACTCCCAGGACAGGGACAGCACGGGGTTAGATACAGAGTAAAGCTCCCTCTACACTGTACCCATCAAACACTCCCAGGACAGGTACAGCACGGGGTTAGATACAGAGTAAAGCTCCCTCTACACTGTCCACATCAAACACTCCCAGGACAGGTACAGCACGGGGTTAGATACAGAGTAAAGCTCCCTCTACACTGTCCCCATCAAACACTCCCAGGACAGGTACAGCACGGGGTTAGATACAGAGTAAAGCTCCCTCTACACTGTCCCCATCAAACACTCCCAGGACAGGTACAGCACGGGGTTAGATACAGAGTAAAGCTCCCTCTACACTGTCCCCATCAAACACTCCCAGGACAGGTACAGCACGGGGTTAGATACAGAGTAAAGCCCCCTCTACACCGTCCCCATCAAGCACTCCCAGGACAGTTACAGCACGCGGTTAGATAGAGAGTAAAGCCCCCTCTACACCGTCCCCATCAAACACGCCCAGGACAGGTACAGCACGGGGTTAGTTGCAGAGTAAAGCTCCCTCTACACTGTCCCGATCAAACACTCCCAGGACAGGTACAGCACGGGGTTAGATACAGATTAAAGCTCCCTCTACACTGTCCTCATCAAACACTCCCAGGACAGGTACAGCACGGGGTTAGATACAGAGTAAAGCTCCCTCTACACTGTCCCCATCCAACAATCCCAGGACAGGTACAGCACGGGGTTAGATACAGAGTAAAGCTCCCTCTACACTGTCCCCATCACACACTCCCAGGACAGGTACAGCACGGGGTTAGATACAGAGTAAAGCTCCCTCTACACTGTCCCCATCAAACACTCCCAGGACAGATACAGCACGGGGTTAGATACAGAGTAAAGCTCCCTCTACACTGTCCCCATCAAACACTCCCAGTACAGGTACAGCACGGGGTTAGATACAGAGTAAAACTACCTCTACACTGTCCCCATCAAACACTCCCAGGACAGGTACAGCACGGGGTTAGATACAGAGTAAAGCTCCCTCTACACTGTCCCCATCAAACACTCCCAGGACAGGTACAGCACGGGGTTAGATACAGAGCAAAGCTCCCTCTACACTGTCCCCATCAAACAGTCCCAGGACAGGTACAGCACGGGGTTAGATACAGAGTAAATCTCCTCCGACACTATCCCCATCAAACACTCGCAGGACAGGTACAGCACGGGGTTAGATACAGAGTAAAGCTCCCTCTACACTGTCCCCATCAAACACTCCCAGGACAGGGACAGCACGGGGTTAGATACAGAGTAAAGCTCCCTCTACACTGTACCCATCAAACACTCCCAGGACAGGTACAGCACGGGGTTAGATACAGAGTAAAGCTCCCTCTACACTGTCCCCATCAAACACTCCCAGGACAGGTACAGCACGGGGTTAGATACAGAGTAAAGCTCCCTCTACACTGTCCCCATCACACACTCCCAGGACAGGTACAGCACGGGGTTAGATACAGAGTAAAGCTCCCTCTACACTGTCCCCATCAAACACTCCCAGGACAGATACAGCACGGGGTTAGATACAGAGTAAAGCTCCCTCTACACTGTCCCCATCAAACACTCCCAGTACAGGTACAGCACGGGGTTAGATACAGAGTAAAACTACCTCTACACTGTCCCCATCAAACACTCCCAGGACAGGTACAGCACGGGGTTAGATACAGAGTAAAGCTCCCTCTACACTGTCCCCATCAAACACTCCCAGGACAGGTACAGCACGGGGTTAGATACAGAGCAAAGCTCCCTCTACACTGTCCCCATCAAACAGTCCCAGGACAGGTACAGCACGGGGTTAGATACAGAGTAAATCTCCTCCGACACTATCCCCATCAAACACTCGCAGGACAGGTACAGCACGGGGTTAGATACAGAGTAAAGCTCCCTCTACACTGTCCCCATCAAACACTCCCAGGACAGGGACAGCACGGGGTTAGATACAGAGTAAAGCTCCCTCTACACTGTACCCATCAAACACTCCCAGGACAGGTACAGCACGGGGTTAGATACAGAGTAAAGCTCCCTCTACACTGTCCCCATCAAACACTCCCAGGACAGGTACAGCACGGGGTTAGATACAGAGTAAAGCTCCCTCTACACTGTCCCCATCAAACACTCCCGGAACAGGTACAGCACGGGGTTAGATACAGAGTAAAGCTCCCTCTACACTGTCCCCATCACACACTCCCAGAACAGGTACAGCATGGGGTTAGATACAGAGTAAAGCTCCCTCTACACTGTCCCCATCAAACACTCCCAGGACAGGTACAGCATGGGGTTAGATACAGAGTAAAGCTCCCTCTACACTGTCCCCATCAAACACTCCCAGGACAGGTACAGCACGGGGTTAGATACAGAGTAAAGCTCCCTCTACACTGTCCCCATCAAACACTCCCAGTACAGGTACAGCACGGGGTTAGATACAGAGTAAAACTACCTCTACACTGTCCCCATCAAACACTCCCAGGACAGGTACAGCACGGGGTTAGATACAGAGTAAAGCTCCCTCTACACTGTCCCCATCAAACACTCCCAGGACAGGTACAGCACGGGGTTAGATACAGAGCAAAGCTCCCTCTACACTGTCCCCATCAAACACTCCCAGGACAGGTACAGCACGGGGTTAGATACAGAGTAAATCTCCTCCGACACTATCCCCATCAAACACTCGCAGGACAGGTACAGCACGGGGTTAGATACAGAGTAAAGCTCCCTCTACACTGTCCCCATCAAACACTCCCAGGACAGGGACAGCACGGGGTTAGATACAGAGTAAAGCTCCCTCTACACTGTACCCATCAAACACTCCCAGGACAGGTACAGCACGGGGTTAGATACAGAGTAAAGCTCCCTCTACACTGTCCCCATCAAACACTCCCAGGACAGGTACAGCACGGGGTTAGATACAGAGTAAAGCTCCCTCTACACTGTCCCCATCAAACACTCCCAGGACAGGTACAGCACGGGGTTAGATACAGAGTAAAGCTCCCTCTACACTGTCCCCATCACACACTCCCAGAACAGGTACAGCATGGGGTTAGATACAGAGTAAAGCTCCCTCTACACTGTCCCCATCAAACACTCCCAGGACAGGTACAGCATGGGGTTAGATACAGAGTAAACCTCCCTCTACACTGTCCCCATCAAACACTCCCAGGACAGGTACAGCACGGGGTTAGATACAGAGTAAAGCTCCCTCTACACTGTCCCCATCATACACTCCCAGGACAGGTACAGCACGGGGTTAGATACAGAGTAAAGCTCCCTCTACACTGTCCCCATCAAACACTCCCAGGACAGGTACAGCATGGGGTTAGATACAGAGTAAAGCTCCCTCTACACTGTCCCCAACAAACACTCCCAGGACAGGTACAGCACGGGGTTAGATACAGAGTAAAGCTCCCTCTACACTGTCCCCATCAAACACTCCCAGGACAGGTACAGCACGGGGTTAGATACTGAGTAAAGCTCCCTCTACACTGTCCCCATCAAACACTCCCAGGACAGGTACAGCACGGGGTTAGATACAGAGTAAAGCTCCCCCTACACTGTCCCCATCAAACACTCCCAGGACAGGTACAGCACGGGGTTAGATACAGAGTAAAGCTCCCTCTACACTGTCCCCATCAAACACTCCCAGGACAGGTACAGCACGGGGTTAGATACAGAGTAAAACTACCTCTACACTGTCCCCATCAAACACTCCCAGGACAGGTACAGCACGGGGTTAGATACAGAGTAAAGCTCCCTCTACACTGTCCCCATCAAACACTCCCAGGACAGGTACAGCACGGGGTTAGATACAGAGCAAAGCTCCCTCTACACTGTCCCCATCAAACACTCCCAGGACAGGTACAGCACGGGGTTAGATGCAGAGTAAATCTCCTCCGACACTATCCCCATCAAACACTCGCAGGACAGGTACAGCACGGGGTTAGATACAGAGTAAAGCTCCCTCTACACTGTCCCCATCAAACACTCCCAGGACAGGGACAGCACGGGGTTAGATACAGAGTAAAGCTCCCTCTACACTGTACCCATCAAACACTCCCAGGACAGGTACAGCACG
Organism: Scyliorhinus torazame; assembly: GCF_047496885.1. Taxonomy (NCBI): domain Eukaryota; kingdom Metazoa; phylum Chordata; class Chondrichthyes; order Carcharhiniformes; family Scyliorhinidae; genus Scyliorhinus; species Scyliorhinus torazame. The sequence goes on along the minus strand of NW_027308034.1, from coordinate 12,415 downwards.
GGGTTAGATACAGAGTAAAGCTCCCTCTACACTGTCCCCATCAAACACTCCCAGGACAGGTACAGCACGGGGTTAGATACAGAGTAAAGCTCCCTCTACACTGTCCCCATCAAACACTCCCAGGACAGGTACAGCACGGGGTTAGATACAGAGTAAAGCTCCCTCTACACTGTCCCCATCACACACTCCCAGAACAGGTACAGCATGGGGTTAGATACAGAGTAAAGCTCCCTCTACACTGTCCCCATCAAACACTCCCAGGACAGGTACAGCATGGGGTTAGATACAGAGTAAACCTCCCTCTACACTGTCCCCATCAAACACTCCCAGGACAGGTACAGCACGGGGTTAGATACAGAGTAAAGCTCCCTCTACACTGTCCCCATCATACACTCCCAGGACAGGTACAGCACGGGGTTAGATACAGAGTAAAGCTCCCTCTACACTGTCCCCATCAAACACTCCCAGGACAGGTACAGCATGGGGTTAGATACAGAGTAAAGCTCCCTCTACACTGTCCCCAACAAACACTCCCAGGACAGGTACAGCACGGGGTTAGATACAGAGTAAAGCTCCCTCTACACTGTCCCCATCAAACACTCCCAGGACAGGTACAGCACGGGGTTAGATACTGAGTAAAGCTCCCTCTACACTGTCCCCATCAAACACTCCCAGGACAGGTACAGCACGGGGTTAGATACAGAGTAAAGCTCCCCCTACACTGTCCCCATCAAACACTCCCAGGACAGGTACAGCACGGGGTTAGATACAGAGTAAAGCTCCCTCTACACTGTCCCCATCAAACACTCCCAGGACAGGTACAGCACGGGGTTAGATACAGAGTAAAGCTCCCTCTACACTGTCCCCATCAAACACTCCCAGGACAGGTACAGCACGGGGTTAGATACAGAGTAAAGCTCCCTCTACACTGTCCCCATCAAACACTCCCAGGACAGATACAGCACGGGGTTAGATACAGAGTAAAGCTCCCTCTACACTGTCCCCATCAAACACTCCCAGGACAGGTACAGCACGGGGTTAGATACAGAGTAAAGCTCCCTCTACACTGTCCCCATCAAACACTCCCAGGACAGGTACAGCACGGGGTTAGATACAGAGTAAAGCTCCCTCTACACTGTCCCCATCAAACACTCCCAGGACAGGTACAGCACGGGGTTAGATACAGAGTAAAGCTCCCTCTACACTGTCCCCATCAAACACTCCCAGGACAGGTACAGCACGGGGTTAGATACAGAGTAAAGCTCCCTCTACATTGTCCCCATCAAACTCTCCCAGGACAGGTACAGCACGGGGTTAGATACAGAGTAAAGCTCCCTCTACACTGTCCCCATCAAACACTCCCAGGACAGGTACAGCACGGGGTTAGATACAGAGTAAAGCTCCCTCTACATTGTCCCCATCAAACTCTCCCAGGACAGGTACAGCACGGGGTTAGATACAGAGTAAAGCTCCCTCTACACTGTCCTCATCAAACACTCCCAGGACAGGTACAGCACGGGGTTAGATACAGAGTAAAGCTCCCTCTACACTGTCCCCATCAAACACTCCCAGGACAGATACAGCACGGGGTTAGATACAGAGTAAAGCTCCCTCTACACTGTCCCCATCAAACACTCCCAGGACAGGTACAGCACGGGGTTAGATACAGAGTAAAGCTCCCTCTACACTGTCCCCATCAAACACTCCCAGGACAGGTACAGCACGGGGTTAGATACAGAGTAAAGCTCCCTCTACATTGTCCCCATCAAACTCTCCCAGGACCGGTACAGCACGGGGTTAGATACAGAGTAAAGCTCCCTCTACACTGTCCCCATCAAACACTCCCAGGACAGGTACAGCACGGGGTTAGATACAGAGTAAAGCTCCCTCTACATTGTCCCCATCAAACTCTCCCAGGACAGGTACAGCACGGGGTTAGATACAGAGTAAAGCTCCCTCTACACTGTCCCCATCAAACACTCCCAGGACAGGTACAGCACGGGGTTAGATACAGAGTAAAGCTCCCTCTATACTGTCCCCATCAAACACTCCCAGGACAGGTACAGCACGGGGTTAGATACAGAGTAAAGCTCCCTCTACACTGTCCCCATCAAACACTCCCAGGACAGGTACAGCACGGGGTTAGATACAGAGTAAAGCTCCCTCTACACTGTCCTCATCAAAACAATTGCATTGAAGAATGATTGTGTCCATTGGGATTGTATAGAGTGGGAGTGAACGGGAAGGGGTTTGGGTCCATTGGGATTGTGTAGAGTGGGAGTGAACGGGAAGGGGTTTGGGTCCATTGGGATTGTGCACAGTGGGAGAGAACGGGAAGGGGTTTGGGTCGATTGGGATTGTGTACAGTGGGAGTGAACGGGAAGGGGTTTGGGTCCATTGGGATTGTGTAGAGTGGGAGTGAACGGGAAGGGGTTTGGGTCCATTGGGATTGTGCACAGTGGGAGTGAACGGGAAGGGGTTTGGGTCGATTGGGATTGTGTACAGTGGGAGTGAACGGGAAGGGGTTTGGGACCATTGGGATTGTGTAGACTGGGAGTGAACGGGAAGGGGTTTGGGTCCATTGGGATTGTGTAGAGTGGGAGTGAACGGGAAGGGGTTTGGGTCCATTGGGATTGTGTAGAGTGGGAGTGAACGGGAAGGGGTTTGGGTCCATTGGGATTGTGTAGAGTGGGAGTGAACGGGAAAGGGTTTGGGTCCATTGGGATTGTGTAGAGTGTGAGTAACGGGAAGGGGTTTGGGTCCATTGGGATTGTGTAGAGTGGGAGTGAACGGGAAGGGGTTTGGGTCCATTGGGATTGTGTAGAGTGGGAGTGAACGGGAAGGGGATTGGGTCCATTGGGATTGTGTAGAGTGGGAGTGAACGGGAAGGGGTTTGGGTCCATTGGGATTGTGTAGAGTGGGAGTGAACGGGAAGGGGTTTGGGTCCATTGGGATTGTGTACAGTGTGAGTAACGGGAAGGGGTTTGGGTCCATTGGGATTGTGTAGAGTGGGAGTGAACGGGAAGGGGATTGGGTCCATTGGGATTGTGTACAGTGGGAGTGAACGGGAAGGGGTTTGGGTCCATTGGGATTGTGTAGAGTGGGAGTGAACGGGAAGGGGTTTGGGTCCATTGGGATTGTGTAGAGTGGGAGTGAACGGGAAGGGGTTTGGGTCCATTGGGATTGTGTAGAGTGGGAGTGAACGGGAAGGGGTTTGGGTCCATTGGGATTGTGTAGAGTGGGAGTGAACGGGAAGGGGTTTGGGTCCATTGGGATTGTGTACAGTGGGAGTGAACGGGAAGGGGTTTGGGTCCATTGGGATTGTGTAGAGTGGGAGTGAACGGGAAGGGGTTTGGGTCCATTGGGATTGTGTACAGTGGGAGAGAACAGGAAGGGGTTTGGGTCCATTGGGATTGTGTACAGTGGGAGTGAACGGGAAGGGTTTTGGGTCCATTGGGATTGTGTACAGTGGGAGTGAACGGGAAGGGGTTTGCGTCCATTGGGATTGTGTGCAGTGGGAGTGAACGGGAAGGGGTTTGGGTCCATTGAGATTGTGTAGAGTGGGAGTGAACAGGAAGGGGTTTGGGTCCATTGGGACTGTGTACAGTGGGAGTGAACGGGAAGGGGTTTGGGTCCATTGGGATTGTGTAGAGTGGGAGTGAACGGGAAGGGCTGTGGGTCCATTGGGATTGTATACAGGGGAGTGAACGGGAAGGGATCGGATTCCATTGGGATTGTGTAGACTGGGAGTGAACGGGAAGGTGTTTGTGTCCATTGGGATTGTGTAGAGTGGGAGTGAACGGGAAGGGGTTTGGGTCCATTGGGATTATGTAGAGTGGGAGTGAACGGGAAGGGGTTTGGGTCCATTGGGATTGGGTACAGTGGAAGTGAACGGGAAGGGGTTTGGGTCCATTGGGATTGTGTACAGTGGGAGTGAACGGGAAGGGGTTTGCGTCCATTGGGATTGTGTACAGTGGGAGTGAATGGGAAGGGGTTTGGGTTCATTGGGATTGTGTAGAGTGGGAGTGAACGGGAAGGGGTTTGTGTCCATTGGGATTCTGCACAGTGGGAGTGAACAGGAAGGGGTTTGGGTCCATTGGGATTATGTAGAGTGGGAGTGAACGGGAAGGGGTTTGGGTCCATTGGGATTGTGTAGAGTGGGAGTGAACGGGAAGGGGTTTGGGTCCATTGGGATTGTGTACAGTGGGAGTGAACGGGCAGGGGTTTGGGTCCATTGGGATTGTGCACAGTGGGAGTGAACGGGAAGGGGTTTGGGTCCATTGGGATTGTGTGCAGTGGGAGTGAACGGGAAGGGGTTTGGGTCCATTGGGATTGTGTACAGTGGGAGTGAACGGGAAGGGGTTTGGGTCCATTGGGATTGTGTACAGTGGGAGTGAACGGGAAGGGGTTTGGGTCCATTGGGATTGTGCACAGTGGGAGTGAACGGGAAGGGGTTTGGGACCATTGGGATTGTGTAGAGTGGGAGTGAACGGGAAGGGGTTTGGGTCCATTGGGATTGTGTAGTGTGTGAGTGTATGGGAAGGGGTTTGGGTCCATTGGGATTGTGTAGAGTGGGAGTGAACGGGAAGGGGTTTGGGTCCATTGGGATTGTGTAGAGTGGGAGTGAATGGGAAGGGGTTTGGGTCCATTGGGATTGTGTAGAGTGGGAGTGAACGGGAAGGGGTTTGGGTCCATTGGGATTGTGTAGAGTGGGAGTGAACGGGAAGGGGTTTGGGTCCATTGGGATTGTGTCCAGTGGGAGTGAACGGGAAGGGGTTTGTGTCCATTGGGATTGTGTAGAGTGGGAGTGAACGGGAAGGGGTTTGGGTCCATTGGGATCGTGTAGAGTGGGTGTGAACGGGAAGGGGTTTGGGTCCATTGGGATTGTGTAGAGTGGGAGTGAACGGGAAGGGGTTTGGGTCAATTGGGATTGTGTAGAGTGGGAGTGAATGGGAATGGGTTTGGGTCCATTGGGATTGTGTAGAGTGGGAGTGAACGGGAAGGGGTTTGGGTCCATTGGGATTGTGTACAGTGGGAGTGAACGGGAAGGGGTTTGGATCCATTGGGATTGTACACAGTGGGAGTGAACGGGAAGGAGTTTGGGTCCATTGGGATTGTGTACAGTGGGAGTGAGCGGGAATGGGTTTGGGCCCATTGGGATTGTGTACAGTGGGAGTGAACGGGAAGGGGTTTGTGTCCATTGGGATTGTGTAGAGTGGGAGTGAATGGGAAGGGGTTTGGGTCCATTGGGATTGTGTAGAGTGGGAGTGAACGGGAAGGGGTTTGGGTCCATTGGGATTGTGTACAGTGGGAGTGAACGGGAAGGGGTTTGGATCCATTGGGATTGTGCACAGTGGGAGTGAACGGGAAGGAGTTTGGGTCCATTGGGATTGTGTACAGTGGGAGTGAGCGGGAATGGGTTTGGGTCCATTGGGATTGTGTACAGTGGGAGTGAACGGGAAGGAGTTTGGCTCCATTGGGATTGTGTCCAGTGGGAGTGAACGGGAAGGGGTTTGGGTCCATCGGGAATGTGTAGAGTGGGAGTGAAGGGGAAGGGGTTTGGGTCCATTGGGATTGTGTACAGTGGGAGTGAACGGGAAGGGGTTTGGGTCCATTGGGATAGTGCACAGTGGGAGTGAACGGGAAGGGGTTTGGGTCCATTGGGATTGTGTACAGTGGGAGTGAATGGGAAGGGGTTTGGATCCATTGGGATTGTGCACAGTGGGAGTGAACGGGAAGGAGTTTGGGTCCATTGGGATTGTGTAGAGTGGGAGTGAACGGGAAGGGGTTTGGGTCCATTGGGATTGTGTACAGTGGGAGTGAACGGGAATGGGTTTCGGCCCATTGGGATTGTGTACAGTGGGAGTGAACGGGAATGGGTTTCGGCCCATTGGGATTGTGTACAGTGGGAGTGAACGGGAAGGGGTTTGGGTCCATTGGGATTGTGTACAGTGGGAGTGAACGGGAAGGGGTTTGGCTCCATTGGGATTGTGTACAGTGGGAGTGAACGGGAAGGGGTTTGGGTCCATTGGGATTGTGTAGAGTGGGAGTGAATGGGAAGGGGTTTGTGTCCATTGGGATTGTGTAGAGTGGGAGTGAACGGGAAGGGGTTTGGGTCCATTGGGATTGTGTAGAGTGGGTGTGAACGGGAAGGGGTTTGGGTCAATTGGGATTGTGTAGAGTGGGAGTGAACGGGAAGGGGTTTGGCTCCATTGGGATTGTGTACAGTGGGAGTGAACGGGAATGGGTTTGGGCCCATTGGGATTGTGTAGAGTGGGAGTGAACGGGAAGGGGTTTGGGTCCATTGGGATTGTGTACAGTGGGAGTGAGCGGGAATGGGTTTGGGCCCATTGGGATTGTGTAGAGTGGGAGTGAACGGGAAGGGGTTTGGGTCCATTGGGATTGTGTACAGTGGGAGTGAACGGGAAGGGGTTTGGGTCCATTGGGATTGTGTACAGTGGGAGTGAACGGGAAGGGGTTTGGGTCCATTGGGATAGTGCACAGTGGGAGTGAACGGGAAGGGGTTTGGGTCCATCGGGATTGTGTAGAGTGGGAGTGAACGGGAAGGGGTTTGTGTCCATTGGGATTGTGTAGAGTGGGAGTGAATGGGGAGGGGTTTGGGTCCATTGGGATTGTGTACAGTGGGAGTGAATGGGAAGGGGTTTGGCTCCATTGGGATTGTGTAGAGTGGGAGTGAACGGGAAGGGGTTTGGGTCCATCGGGATTGTGTAGAGTGGGAGTGAACGGGAAGGGGTTTGTGTCCATTGGGATTGTGTAGAGTGGGAGTGAATGGGGAGGGGTTTGGGTCCATTGGGATTGTGTACAGTGGGAGTGAATGGGAAGGGGTTTGGCTCCATTGGGATTGTGTAGAGTGGGAGTGAACGGGAAGGGGTTTGGGTCCATTGGGATTGTGTACAGTGGGAGTGAACGGGAAGGGGTTTGGGTCCATTGGGATTGTGTACAGTGGGAGTGAACGGGAAGGGGTTTGGGTCCATTGGGATAGTGCACAGTGGGAGTGAACGGGAAGGGGTTTGGGTCCATCGGGATTGTGTAGAGTGGGAGTGAACGGGAAGGGGTTTGTGTCCATTGGGATTGTGTAGAGTGGGAGTGAATGGGGAGGGGTTTGGGTCCATTGGGATTGTGTACAGTGGGAGTGAACGGGAAGGGGTTTGGGTCCATTGGGATTGTGTACAGTGGGAGTGAACGGGAAGGGGTTTGGGTCCATTGGGATTGTGTACAGTGGGAGTGAATGGGAAGGGGTTTGGCTCCATTGGGATTGTGTAGAGTGGGAGTGAACGGGAAGGGGTTTGGGTCCATTGGGATTGTGTACAGTGGGAGTGAACGGGAAGGGGTTTGGGTCCATTGGGATTGTGTACAGTGGGAGTGAACGGGAAGGCGTTTGGGTCCATTGGGATTGTGCACAGTGGGAAGGGACGTGAAGTTTTCACACTGACACTCACCTGGTCAATGGGTCCTCGGCCAACTCAAGCGAGCCCTGGAGTTTTGGAGAATTTTGCAGAACTGGCTGAATTTCAGGACCTGTTTGAGAAAAAAGAAAGTGAAATTGGAGAGGGGCTCGAGGAGACGGTGGCGGAGTGGGGGACAGCAAGGGGAGGCAGTGCAAGGGGAGGCAGTGCGAGGGGAGGCAGTGCGAGGGGAGGCAGTGCGAGGGGAGGCAGTGCGAGGGGAGGCAGTGCGAGGGGAGGCAGTGCGAGGGGAGGCAGTGCGAGGGGAGGCAGTGCGAGGGTAGGGCAGGGCGAGGGGTGAGTGGGTCGGGGGGGGGTGAGTGGGTCGAGGGGGGTGAGTGGGTTGAGGGGGTGTGAGTGGGTCGAGGGGGGGGAGTGGGTCGAGGGGGGAGTGGGTCGAAGGGGGGAGTGGGTCGAGGGGGGGGTGAGTGGGTCGAGGGGGGGTGAGTGGGTCGAGGGGGGGTGAGTGGGTCGAGGGGGGGTGAGTGGGTCGAGGGGGGGTGAGTGGGTCGAGGGGGGGTGAGTGGGTCGAGGGGGGGTGAGTGAGTCGAGGGGGGGTGAGTGGGTCGAGGGGGGGGGAGTGGGTCGAGGGGGGAGTGGGTCGAGGGGCGGGAGTGGGTCGAGGGAAGCAAATGGACGTATTAATGAGAGGCAGCACGGTTTTGTGAAGGGGAGGTCGTGTCTCACTAACTTGATAGAGTTTTTCGAGGAGGTCACTAAGATGATTGATGCAGGTAGGGCAGTAGATGTTGTCTATATGGACTTCAGTAAGGCCTTTGACAAGGTCCCTCATGGTAGACTAGTACAAAAGGTGAAGTCACACAGGATCAGGGGTGAACTGGCAAGATGGATACAGAACTGGCTAGGCCATAGAAGGCAGAGGGTAGCAATGGAAGGATGCTTTTCTAATTGGAGGGCTGTGACCAGTGGTGTTCCACAGGGATCAGTGCTGGGACCGTTGCTCTTTGTAGTATATATAAATGATTTGGAGGAAAATGTAACTGGTCTGATTAGTAAGTTTGCAGACGACACAAAGGTTGGTGGAATTGCGGATAGCGATGAGGACTGTCGGAGGATACAGCAGGGTTTAGATTGTTTGGAGACTTGGGCGGAGAGATGGCAGATGGAGTTTAATCCGGACAAATGTGAGGTAATGCATTTTGGAAGGGCTAATGCAGGTAGGGAATATACAGTGAATGGTAGAACCCTCAAGAGTATTGAAAGTCAAAGAGATCTAGGAGGACAGGTCTACAGGTCATTGAAAGGGGCAACACAGGTGGAGAAGGTAGTCAAGAAGGCATACGGCATGCTTGCCTTCATTGGCCGGGGCATTGAGTATAAGAATTGGCAAGTCATGTTGCAGCTGTATAGAACCTTAGTTAGGCCACACTTGGAGTATAGTGTTCAATTCTGGTCGCCACACTACCAGAAGGATGTGGAGGCTTTAGAGAGGGTGCAGAAGAGATTTACCAGAATGTTGCCTGGTACGGAGGGCATTAGCTATGAGGAGCGGTTGAATAAACTTGGTTTGTTCTCACTGGAACGAAGGAGGTTGAGGGGCGACCTGATAGAGGTCTACAAAATTAAGAGGGGCAAAGACAGAGTGGATAGTCAGAGGCTTTTCCCCAGGGTAGAGGGGTCAATTACTAGGGGGCATAGGTTTAAGGTGAGAGGGGCAAGGTTTAGAGTAGATGTACGAGGCAAGTTTTTTTACACAGAGGGTAGTGGGTGCCTGGAACTCGCTACCGGAGGAGGTGGTGGAAGCAGGGACGATAGGGACATTTAAGGGGCATCTTGACAAATACATGAATATGATGGGAATAGAGGGATACGGACCCAGGAAGTGTAGAAGATTGTAGTTTAGTCGGGCAGCATGGTCGGCACGGGCTTGGAGGGCCGAAGGGCCTCTTCCTGTGCTGTACATTTCTTTGTTCTTTGTTCTTTGAGGGGGGGAGTGGGTCGAGGGGGGGAGGAGTGTGTCGATGGGGGGGGAGTGGGTCGAGGGGGGGGTCGACGGGGGGAGTGGGTCGAGGGGCAGTGGGTCGAGGTGGGTAGTGGGTCGAGGGGGGGAGTGGGTCGAGGGGGGGAGTGGGTCGAGGGGGGGGGAGTGGGTCGAGGGGGGAGTGGGTCGAGGGAGGAGTGGGCCGAGGGGGGGAGTGGGTCGAGGGGGGGAGTGGGTCGAGGGGGGGGAGTGGGTCGAGGGGGGGAGTGGGTCGAGGGGGGGAGTGGGTCGAGGGGGGGAGTGGGTCGAGGGGGGGGAGTGGGTCGAGGGGGGAGTGGGTCGAGGGGGGAGTGGGTCGAGGGGGGAGTGGGTCGGGGGGGGGTGGGTCGAGGGGGGAGTGGGTCGAGGGGGGAGTGGGTCGAGGGGGGGTGTGGGTCGAGGGGGTGGGGTGAGTGGGTCGAGGGGGGAGTGGGTCGAGGGGGGGGTTGGTCGAAGGGGGCAGTGGGTCGAGGGGGGGCGAGTGTGTCGAGGGGGGGGTGGGTCGAGGGGGGGGGAGTGGGTCGAGGGGGGAGACGGTCGAGGGGGGGGAGTGGGTCGAGGGGGGGAGTGGGTCGAGGGGGGGAGTGGGTCGAGGGGGGAGTGGGTCGAGGGGGGGGGAGTGGGTCGAGGGGGGGGAGTGGGTCGAGGGGGGGAGTGGGTCGAGGGGGGAGTGGGTCGAGGGGGGGGAGTGGGTCGAGGGGGGGTGGGTCGAGGGGGGGAGTGGGTCGAGGGGGGGAGTGGGTCGAGGGGGGGAGTGGGTCGAGGGGGGGGGAGTGGGTCGAGGGGGGGAGTGGGTCGAGGGGGGGAGTGGGTCGAGGGGGGAGTGGGTCGAGGGGGGGGAGTGGGTCGAGGGGGGAGTGGGTCGAGGGGGGAGTGGGTCGAGGGGGGGAGTGGGTCGAGGGGGGAGTGGGTCGAGGGGGGGGGAGTGGGTCGAGGGGGGGAGTGGGTCGAGGGGGGGAGTGGGTCGAGGGGGGGGGAGTGGGTCGAGGGGGGGAGTGGGTCGAGGGGGGGAGTGGGTCGAGGGGGGGAGTGGGTCGAGGGGGGAGTGGGTCGAGGGGGGGAGTGGGTCGAGGGGGGGGAGTGGGTCGGGGGGGGAGTGGGTCGAGGGGGGGAGTGGGTCGAGGGGGGGAGTGGGTCGAGGGGGGAGTGGGTCGAGGGGGGGAGTGGGTCGAGGGGGGAGTGGGTCGAGGGGGGAGTGGGTCGAGGGGGGGAGTGGGTCGAGGGGGGAGTGGGTCGAGGGGGGGAGTGGGTCGAGGGGGGAGTGGGTCGAGGGGGGAGTGGGTCGAGGGGGGGAGTGGGTCGAGGGGGGAGTGGGTCGAGGGGGGGAGTGGGTCGAGGGGGGGGAGTGGGTCGAGGGGGGGGGAGAGGGTCGAGGGGGGGAGTGGGTCGAGGGGGGGAGTGGGTCGAGGGGGGGGGAGTGGGTCGAGGGGGGGGGAGTGGGTCGAGGGAGGAGTGGGTCGAGGGGGGAGTGGGTCGAGGGGGGAGTGGGTCGAGGGGGGAGTGGGTCGAGGGGGGGGAGTGGGTCGAGGGGGGGAGTGGGTCGAGGGGGGGGTGGGTCGAGGGGGGAGTGGGTCGAGGGGGGGGGAGTGGGTCGAGGGGGGGGAGTGGGTCGAGGGGGGGGAGTGGGTCGAGGGGGGGAGTGGGTCGAGGGGGGGAGTGGGTCGAGGGGGGAGTGGGTCGAGGGGGGGAGTGGGTCGAGGGGGGGAGTAGGTCGAGGGGGGAGTGGGTCGAGGGGGGGGAGTGGGTCGAGGGGGGAGTGGGTCGAGGGGGGAGTGGGTCGAGGGGGGAGTGGGTCGAGGGGGGAGTGGGTCGAGGGGGGGGAGTGGGTCGAGGGGGGAGTGGGTCGAGGGGGGAGTGGGTCGAGGGGGGGAGTGGGTCGAGGGGGGAGTGGGTCGAGGGGGGAGTGGGTCGAGGGGGGGAGTGGGTCGAGGGGGGGAGTGGGTCGAGGGGGGAGTGGGTCGAGGGGGGAGTGGGTCGAGGGGGGGGAGTGGGTCGAGGGGGGGGGAGTGGGTCGAGGGGGGGGAGTGGGTCGAGGGGGGGGAGTGGGTCGAGGGGGGGAGTGGGTCGAGGGGGGGGAGTGGGTCGAGGGGGGAAGTGAGTCGAGGGGGGAAGTGGGTCGAGGGGGGGGGAGTGGGTCGAGGGGGGGGTGGGTCGGGGGGGGGGGGAGTGGGTCGAGGGGGGGGTGGGTCGGGGGGGGAGTGGGTCGAGGGGGGGGAGTGGGTCGAGGGGGGAGTGGGTCGGGGGGGGGAGTGGGTCGGGGGAGGGGAGTGGGTCGAGGGGGGAGTGGGTCGAGGGGGGAGTGGGTCGAGGGGGGGGGAGTGGGTCGAGGGGGGGAGTGGGTCGGGGGGGGAGTGGGTCGAGGGGGGGGGAGTGGGTCGAGGGGGGGGAGTGGGTCGAGGGGGGAGTGGGTCGAGGGGGGAGTGGGTCGAGGGGGGGAGTGGGTCGAGGGGGGGAGTGGGTCGAGGGGGGGAGTGGGTCGAGGGGGGGAGTGGGTCGAGGGGGGGAGTGGGTCGAGGGGGGGAGTGGGTCGAGGGGGGGGAGTGGGTCGAGGGGGGGGGAGTGGGTCGAGGGGGGGGAGTGGGTCGAGGGGGGGGGAGTGGGTCGAGGGGGGGGAGTGGGTCGAGGGGGGGGGAGTGGGTCGAGGGGGGGGGAGTGGGTCGAGGGGGGGAGTGGGTCGAGGGGGGGAGTGGGTCGAGGGGGGGAGTGGGTCGAGGGGGGGAGTGGGTCGAGGGGGGGGAGTGGGTCGAGGGGGGGGAGTGGGTCGAGGGGGGGGGGAGTGGGTCGAGGGGGGGAGTGGGTCGAGGGGGGGAGTGGGTCGAGGGGGGAGTGGGTCGAGGGGGGGAGTGGGTCGAGGGGGGGAGTGGGTCGAGGGGGGAGTGGGTCGAGGGGGGGGAGTGGGTCGAGGGGGGGAGTGGGGTCGAGGGGGGGAGTGGGTCGAGGGGGGAGTGGGTCGAGGGGGGGGGGGTGG